>NC_139321.1:12092500-12172500 GCF_056507025.1 Lutjanus erythropterus | reverse complement strand
TATCTTGCATAGATGTACCAGCAGTGACATTGGATGTGTTTCCATGAGCATAACATTTTGAAGTAGCCTATTAGAAAAGCTTGATGTAAACGACAAAATGCGATTTTACAAAACAGAAATGTCTTATTGTCATCATGTCTTCCACCATGTTGGGTCCAAGTGGTGCTCTTTTAAGTGCTTCAACTTGTTATTTCCTCTTCTCCTGCAGTGGAATAAAAGTTTTCTTGCTGGAGAACTGGGAGCACCTGTTGAGCCTTCAAAACATTTGGATATAAACACGGCTACTGAGCACCCAGTCAACTGTAGAACAGAACAGATTCATATCTGCCCATATTTATTGTTTAAAACCCCGGCTCAAATATCTTTTGTGAGAATCCCCGCCATGGCCGTCATCACCTGAGAGCCCTCTGTGAGAGATTCATTGGAGAAAAAGTGGTTCAAAGTTGCCAACCTCTCGAAAAGATGAGTTTCCAATACTTTCAGCGCCCATATTACTTGCACAATAACATGTTTTCAACAACCAAGCTGCACCGAAGATGTCTGATTGCAGAGCATGCTGTCTCGCTTGGACAGAAAAGCTAAACTTTAAGAGCTTCACAACGCTTTTTCAGTGTCTCACCAAAGACCAGGGGTTTCTGAAAGGACTGCAGCCGTGTAAAACTGTGATCTAGGATGATGTGTTTTCCCCTGACAGGCATCGTTTTTTGATCCATCTGAGACACATTTTAGGGATAAAAATTGCACCAACTGGTCTGGTAAAGCATTTCTCCGTCGAGATCACTGTGATTTAGAGTCCGAGTTCAATTCAGAGAGAAGGATGAAGATATTGCTTATGAATCATGACTTATAAAAGAGCCATTAACACGTAAAAGGTTATAACTCCTTGTGCAAATAACTGCTAAATTACGGAGCAGATGGAGCTTTTAATTTTCTTCACGGGGACACATAACATCCAGTAACAGGAGGAATTGGCACGGGGCAAAAGTGCAAAGTGTTTTTTGAAAATAGGTATATTTTTTTAATGATTTCATTTTGAATGGGAATATTTGTTTTCCAGGCATACATGTTGATTTTTAAGCAATTTTTCTTCCAATAAATATTTTTTCCCGGCAGAATAAATCCTCTCGGACAACTTGTTTCTTTTCACAGCTCACCATGAAGACAGGCTGTCTCTCCCTCTCTGTCTTGCTCCTTATCACTCTCTCCTCCTCCTGCTCGCTCTGTCTTTCCTCCTGCCACTCTTCTCCATCTTCTCATCTGTCTTCCCGAGAAAACACCTCTCTCTGTCATCTTTCATTTGCTCTCATCACTCCCCACTCTCCCCTTTTCCTCACAAGTCAAATAACCTCTCAACCTCTATTTAACCCCCTCCATTTAATTTCTTCCCATCGCCGTGTCTTTTATTGCCTTCCTCCCTCACTCTCCCCCATTCAGAACATATTCTGACATTTTCTGTCTGTTAATCGCGAGTGTCTTGGACACCCATTCATGATTCACTCAGCCATTATAATAGTCTATTTCTGACCAGTATGACACTCCGTATTACAAACCCCCTCAGCTGTCTGGCTACTCCTGCCTCCCACTTTGCATTATTCAGATTGATGGACACTGTGACAGCTATTTACAGCAGCAGAGCTGGACTCTGAGCTGAATGTGCTGAAAAATGCAGTCATTATTATGTAGAGAGATGCATACAGCATCATTATTTTCAGTCCAAAATTCAAAGCGATTGACCTATTTTGATGATTTGTAGGCCAAATCTGATTGGGAATATTGTGATATCTTTACCTCGTCCTTATGAGAGAACCAGGCACATCGGTCGTCTGTAAAAGCAGCTTATTGCAACCCATATTCACATTTACCGTTCGGCAGCAACTTCTAGCAGCCATAATAATTATGACTGTAGAAAGAAAGAAAAAGAAGAAAAAGAGCGAGAACAAACACAGGACTTTCACTCAGGTGGCTGGGATTTGTGTCTTGTGTGAAACCAGTTTATTTTAAGTTAATATATTTTTAAGTTATGTTTCATTATATGTGCTTGACTTCCATCATGTGACCTCCATCACTTCTGTCACATGAGATACATGAGAAACTTATTTCAACCCAAATGAGATAATGTCTGAGCATGTAGCCAAGTAGCTCAGTAATGACTTTAAACTACATTATGTCACATTTTCATATCAAAATGTCTAAAAATACTAGACATGTGTTATATAGTTTGTTGAGGTGTCTACTTACAATATCCCAAATATGTCAATGCCATTATTTATTGAAAGTATCAGTGCATTTCCTGATAGCTGTTGCAAGCTAGCTGCAAGATGCTATAACTGGGAAAAATCTGGATATGTTGGACACATGAGAGTGTCACCAAATGTCATCAAATAATGTATTTAACATGTAAATATGCAGTCTTAAGGTGTAGTGCACCTGTCGCTGGCACTCTCTAGTGGTCATATTTGTCATTTTGGGAGTCATTCGCACTCAACTTATTCTGTTGTCTTGATACGAGGACATGTTGGATATTTCATTATGAGCTGTTTGAGGCTCTCGACAGACCAGCTGTCAATCAAACAGTGTGTCTCCTCTGGTCACTTTTAGTTTTCCTTTGTGGCATTATTTTTCCATGTGCTCAGCCTTGAGAGCTATCACTGTCCTAACTACTTCTTTTTTTTTTCCATTTATGATTTTGGTGTTCGGGCGTTCGTCAGTGCCTGAGGGGTTTGTGATGGGTCTGTGCATTAACTAAAGAAGTGCTGCTCTTTGCCACTAAAATCTCGTGTACCACTGATCACCTGAAAAGCCCCAGTGCTCCTTTTCAAAACAAACCACTCTGGCTGCAACCAGAAACATAAAAAAACATGCACAAAACAGACTCCATAATCCATTTTTCTTTTGTCCCCGTCCAACCTTGTAGCCAGCAGGGACCGGGTGTCTTGGCCATTGATGTTTCAGCAGTGAAGGTACTTGCTAAAAAGAGACCTTCAACCTGCTGCTGTGCTGTTAAAAACTGCATTTTATTACAGGTGAAACCATGTTAGCTCTCCATAATCCCACACAACGCTCACTGATGTGTTAAAGCCTAATGATTACTTTGGTCCATATATATACAGTGCATTATAGGAATGAAGATGCCGCCCTTGACCCAGATTAGAGCAGTCTACAAGGTCAGCTCTGTTTTTTCACTTTTTACCCACAGTACAGTTCTGCAGGCAGTATTTCAGGCACCTTTTAGCTGATTTTTAGTCCATTATGGTGAGTGTTTTTCATCAGCAAAGTCCTTGGTGAGGTTTCTGTGAGGAAAACTTTGATATAGCAGTACTGTTTGTATTCAAAATATATGTAGATAAATAAAATGTGTAATTAAAACTGGCAATTATGGCAGAAAAAACTCTATTTAATTTTTGAGGTTAATTCCCTATTTTCATCAATGTTTTTTTGTTGGTGCTGTTTGTTTTTTTTCACCTGCAAATATGCAGCAAGGCTAAAACATGATTGAATTTTAAGATATTTTGGACCTATACGTACAAAACAGATAAGCAACAGTCATCTATTTTTATGTATTCAGCATATTGATACCACATTACTCTGAACTAAGCTTAGTAGAGCACAGATACCAGTTTAATTAGTTCATTTTAAGTTAAGCATGTGGAGTATAATAGATTATTTGTTAAAATAAAATTACAGCGATCATCTGCAATGTTAGCCCATTAATGACACTTCCTAAATTTGTGTTAACACTGAACGAAGAGACTACACAATCATTATTTGCCACATGGTTGTAGCAGTTGTGCTACAACTGCTATAAGCAAATATGAGCATTTGCTTCAGCATAATTGATTGAATATGCCTTTGTTACTTAAAATTAGTGATTTAATGTGTTTTTTATTGTGTTTATTTTAGTTTTATAGTATGCTACCTTTATTTGGGTGACAACAAATAAACATCCTTAACCTGAAAGCCTTTGTATTTCAGTTGGAGAAGTTTTTAGCCATCTGACAAACTGAACACCAGCTGTAAGGGAGGGCATTTAGCAAGAATATTTTCAGTCACATTAATATTCTACATATGGTTCATTACTCCCCATTTTCATGTGTTGCTAATGTCCTGGTCAAAATCATGCTCTGACCTGCACGAGAATGTACCGCAGACAGGTTTTATGCAGGCGTGGGGAAGTGCAGCGTGATTTGAGGCTGCAGCAGCAACTTATTCCTCATGTTGAAATACATAAAAGCCAATGGACTTCATCCGCTTGTGTAAGTATTTTGCTCCAACCAGTAATATGATTTCTTGTGGACTTTCAACCTGTTCTCGTATTTACTTTATCTAAGGAGCAAGACCTTTCCTTCAAGAAATAGCAGGATATTTGCCTCTATTTTAAAGCGAATAAAACATTACTCCCAGTGCCACTCGAAGAATTGTATTTTTCCCATCATTTTTTTCAAAGCTGAACTATAATTCACATCAGCAGATTGTCATAAAGTGTAAGGTTAAAGTAAATGACAGCTGTCAGCGTAGATGACGCACAAGCAGCTGATTGTACAGGTATAGGGACAGTATACTAGGAATGAAGTGTTTAGATGTCAGAACATACAGAATATCTGTCTGTTGAAATCCTGAATATTAAATCATGTTTACATCAGTAAGTCTGAATATTTTAGTAGGTGGGATGTTAATGGAATATTGATATGCATGTAAATGTTCTCGCTGTATGTCCTCCTACATGAATCTGCAGCACTTTTTTGGTTTGTGATGTGGTCCAAAACAAATGGGAAAAGGTATTTTTGTACGTCATAACCTACAGCACACATGTAGCAGTTGTTTTCCCGCAGAACTGTCACTAAACATCTGTTTTGACAAGATGCATTCATGTTACACTTATATGAATGTGTGTTTGTGTACAGTATGTGTGTGTTGACTGGCTGTAAACAGTTGTTTCCCATCGCACCGAATGTCTCCCCTTTGAGAAAATGCATAATGAAAAGTTATAAATAAAAACTATGCTGTAGTAAGGAATAGTAAACACACCGTGAGACAGACAGAGAGTAGGACTTGGTGCGGCAGCAGAGAGGGAGGTGAGTGTAATTTATTGTGATGAGTGTAAACTGGTCTGAGCTTCCACTGGGAATTTGGAGTAATTAGGGCACTACTTCCTCTTTGCAGCATAGAGGAGAAACAGGTGCACATCAGCACAAACATACACATTAAAAGACGATGCATGGCTCAGTATAACTCTACTATCGCAATAAGGAAGAAGAATAATGATAAAATAAAGAAAATGCAAATGAGCTCTGAAATGGAATTCAACTATTTTTTTTTTTTTTTACCACCACAACAAGTAGTAGGCTTCACTGTTAAAATGTTAGCTTTCTTTATTATGAGTGCAATAAAGAATTAACTTTCATCAGTTCTTCAATACAATTTTGTATAGAATAAAAAATAAATAAATAAAAGAGAAATTGCAAAAATCTACACTCAGGCTAACAATCCTGCTTACTCTGACATCCCGTCCTGTGCAGTCCAAAACTTTTTGTACTATTGTGCAAAACCACACATTCTGACAGGTGGTCTGCACACTCCTGTAAAGTTTTGTGATATAACTCCAACAGGCCAGTGCAATAATAACTTCTTTAGCCCAAAATTGCACATTCATAATAATAACTGCACTGTAATTTTTTTTTTATATACTTTAGGGTGAGTTTTGAACACAACACTGGCAAACGTGTTAGCGTACAGTTGCCTGTTTAGCCTACACATGCAGCAGAGCGTGATTTGCATCCACATGATGAATTTAAGTCAAATCTCCACTCTCCTTTTAGTTTTTTTTTTTTTTTTGGACTCCACCAACTCCTGAGGACATTTTCTGGCGCTTTAGTGGCTAAATGCTCCATTAAGTCCAAGCAATTCAGTATCACTGCAAAGCATATAATAAACCCCCACTCCACTGTGACAAAAGTCTGGTTAAACTTTCAAAATAAAACTTTCTGAGAAACCTTTCAGATGTCTGTCACAGTTTTTTAAGGTTTAGGCACCAAAACGACCTGATTAGGTTTAGGACAATATGATGGTTAGGGTTAAAATAAAAACATCACCCTTGACTATTGGTCTTACATGGGAAGCAAATCCTAATCTCTTGTGTTTGGTTCTTCCTTTGCTCTCATCATTACCGCTCCTGTTTATACTGTACCTTCATACACACATGTAATTTTCACACCTAGGCAAGCCAGAACGTGACATTTAGATGATATCTTCTTGTGCAGGGGTTCTCAAAAGTTTTCATCTCAAGAACCCCCACAGTAGATGCAGATTAGACTGCTGACCCCCAATCTGAGAGGATTTTCTTTTAAGGAATCCCCTCTGAGTAGAAGAAAGCCTTCATAGTAAATCAATGATCAGACTAGGATCACTATAAATTACAAACGGCCACTCCTCCTCCTGCTGGGGACTCACTACAACCCACTCAAGGACCCCTGTTGGTCCCCAGACCCTTGTTTGAAAACCACTGCTCTAGTGCATCAGCAGGTCTATTTCACACTTTGGCATGAGACTGGCCTGGTTCACCAGCTAGTTGCTAATTTTATCTGCCTGCTGTTCCATTCTGGGCAGGAGGTACAGAGGGATTTTAGAGCTCTTTCACTGAACACAGCTGCTTGCTGAAATTGAAAACAACACTGATGAGAGCAGTGAGACTGGACCAAAACTCTCAAGACTGTTGTGCACCAGAAAACCAAAACAAATGAGCTGAAAGATGCTTAAACTGCGGAGCTGAGAGGAACTGCACAATGGGGTGATAATTCTCTAAATGAAAAATATTGAACAGCTTTAAGCGGCGTAATACTAGGATGCACACTTTTTAAACGTGTGTTTGTGCTTGTACTTTCAAATCCAGCGCCGACTCATTACCAGTCGGAGTCTGCATTCTCAGTTGCATTACTCAGATCAAATAAATAATATCCACTAAACGTTTAACAGTTTGAGCCTCAAGCGTTTAGATTTTCAGAGGAGATGATACGAGCCAACAACCTGACAGAAACTCTGCCCTCAAGAAAAACACACTGCAACTGTTCCAGAAGCAAAGTTTCCTTCCCTCTGACTGTGAGTCAACAAACAAGTTAGGGGGTATGTCTCCTAGCCAGCTTAGGGCATGTTTTCAAGGAGAATTTTAAGTTTGTCTCAAGCAAATGTCAAACTGAACAAGACTTTAGGAAGAGGTCAGAAAGTGAAAGCAGAACATTAATCAGGCTGACGACACTTAGACGTCTAACCCTTTAATTTTTTTCCACAAATACAGGTTCTTTTATCCTCCGAGCAATCAGTTAGTCTCATTGAGATCTCTTCCTCAAAGGCGCCCTCCATTGTTGAATTCTTGCCAACCCATATCTGTCTTTTGTCAGCCTCTGAGTAGTTTGCTGAGTTCTCCTTTTCCTCACCCTGGCCCTTTAATTGGATCACTTGTCATATTAATTACATCAAGGAGGTATGCAGACAAACAAACACGGACCACGATGAGTACATGAGTTATTAAACATTTGTACTGTCAATTACATGCATCTCATTAAATAACAATGGTAATTTGTGCAGCACTCCGCTAAACAAAACGCCCGTGACAGCATAAGTGCTATTTATGGAACAGTATGATGACTTTATGAATAAACACAGGATAAATTAGCTTCCTGGAGTCAAGTTTCCATCTGGTGACTATTATGACCAGGAGAAGATGTATTTAGATCCTTTACTTGAGTATCAAAATGGTATGTGGTATGTTTTTTTTTTTTTTAACTTCCCTCAAATCTTTTTTTCTTGTTGATAATGTTGTTTTTGGTCTCAACATTTAAATGAAACCATCTGAGAGGGGAAATCATTCTCTGCTGGAACTGCTCACAGCTCATAGACATATTAAAAATGACAAGTTTAGTTTAACTTTGCAAAATAAAATAAAAAATGACAAATGATATGCAATGCAGGGAGAGGCAGAGAACCCAGAGGGCTTATTCAAAGCCTCTACCTAAATAAAACATTATTTCAAAGTTATTAAGCACAACCAAAAATGATACAAGTGATGGCAAACTGATGATAAAGAAATATGTTCGACAGCAAGAACAAACGACGGTGATGATGATATTCATTTAAAAGCAGAAAATGTGAGTATGTGATTTGTAAGGGAGTGTTTGAGTATGTGTGTGTGTGTTAGTGCACTCGGGCATGTGTGTGTATGCAAGCGGGATATTATTTTATATTGTATTGACCCCTGAGCAATAGTTAAAATGCATCACAGTGAGTAAAAGAAATAAAACATAGAGAACAATACATGAGGAAAAGCAGTTATAAAACAGCAGTCCAATGCTTTTTCAGGCATCTTTTGTAACATTTTATAGAGTTATATCAACCAGTCGATCAATTAGTATCAAAATCAATACTTTTTATTGTTAAAAGCAGCTGATATACTATCATGTAAGGGATATACTTATGTCATAATTTAATGCTATTGTACCAAATACTTTGCAAGACTTGAGGCTTTTTTTTTTTTTTTTTTTTTACTGTTTTCTGTTACTTAATTACATGGATCTTTAAACACGAGACAGTTTTAATGGAAAATAAAGAAATGTTCATAATGCAAATGATCACTGCAGGCATGCACACAGCAGCAGCACGTACTGCAGCATGTGCACTCACGTGCCCAGAATGTCATCTAATACGTGATGGACCCATTTTTCTGATATCCATCCTACATCGATACTTAAATCAAGACTTTGGGGATCATTCTGCACACCAATACTGAAAAATAACAAGTAAAAGATGTCAGATTTTCCTCACCTTTTGAGGGTCTAAAGACAGAGGGTGTTATGCAGTGTACAGATTGTAAAATCTCCAGAGACAAATTGTGATATCTGATCTAAATAATATTTGACTTGACATGACTTTTGAGATAAATACAATGGAGTAAAAATTACTATATTTGACTCTGAAATGCAGTGAAGTAAGGATTAAGCGTGCATGTGTGTGTGTTTGTGTGTGTGTGTTAGGGGTGACTGTGAGGGCATAGCAGCAGGTGAGCAAGGTGACCGGACAAGGGTGAGGTTGCCAGGTTTGGTGGCACAGTATCCCCCTCCTGTATGTCAGACTTCAGAAGGACTGGCATAAACACACTTGCACAGGAAACCCACTGACACCCAACGCAGGCTGCCAAAATCTGTGTGTCTGTCAGGTACACCACGTTCTGTACACACATTTTATTCTTCATTTCTGATTTAAAGAAAAAAAAGATGTGTTTCTGTATTAATATACCTTTTCCATATTTGTTGTGGAGCATTTCTTGCAAGGAATTGGGTCTAAGCATGGAAACACACACACAGGCACAAATTGCAGTTTCCTCTGCCTCCGCCGCTCAAAAGACCTTGATGTGTGCTGGCCTTCCTCCTTCTCACACACTCTTCACCTGTTCTTGTCCTGAAAACAAATCCTGTGGCCTTCACTCTGATCTCTTCGGGGAGAATGCAAGACACGGTGTCCTCGGAGGTGAATTCTCACTCTGTTAAAGGATTAGACTGAGTGTGTCGACCCCAGATACGGTTGCCAGATAGGAAAAAAAAGGGTCAAAGAGAGTCACTGAAATTAGGCAGAAATGTATACTTTCAATAACGTGCAACTTTTTGTCATTGTGATTTTCTGTGCTTTTCCATCTACATTTCTTAATTCTTTGACAGCTCACATACGCAAAAGATGAAACGGTGATGTGTGCTGTAGTTTTGCGTCAGATTAAGACGTGTTCCCGGGCTGTTTCTGCTGCCGTTCAGCAATTCCACTGTGGTGGATTTAAAATATTCAATAGATAGACAGGTAGAGAGGCTGAGAGACAGCTAGAGAAAGAGAGAGAGAGGGAAAGAAGAACAAAGCGATGATGGGGAATGAGAGGTAGGTAGGTAGGTACGTACAGTGGGTGGAGAGAGAGGAAGATACAGAGAACAGATTTGGAGATTGAAAGAGGAGCAGAAGTGAAGCTGCCAGGAGTCTGTCAGCAGCATGTGACAGCTGTACGAGTTCATTATTCTACTGGCTTTACATACAGTGTCTCACATTCACTCCTTATGTCTCTCACTCACTCTCTCTCTCCTTTGTAGTCAGAAATGTGTGGAGTGTGTTAGAAAAGTTTTGTCAAAAAAAATGTCTTTGTTCTCTCTTTTTTTTGTGCTCCTGCTCTCACATCAAGATCAAAAATCTTTACTGTTAAAGTCTTAGAGGCAACGCATTTGTCCCTTTCCGGTTACGGCATTTGTAGGCTTCATCTGTCTGTTTAAGTAATGAGTCTGAAATTAAACCAAAAATGACATGACAGACTATGTCAGACAGAGCTGGTATGCTCATGTGATATTGTATTGGGCACCTGGCCCTGCTGGACACAGTGAGTTGGAAAGTAATGGCAGATTTTTAAACTTAATATGCAGTTGAATGACTGTTTCTCTCTGTGGCCTTTTATTTTTGGCCACTTCGAGGCAGAGTTGGAACAAAATATTTAATTTGGAGTCATGTCTGTGTCCACCAAACAAATGTAACTCCAATATTCACTCTCCTTTTTTTGCTCTGTTTTTGGTCTCCTCCAAGTCCAGAGGGAAATATCTGGATCTACATATCTGCCAAATGCTCCACAAAGTTCATCAGCTAACTGCTTGGAAGCGTGTCTGTAAACCGTTTTGTGCTGGGCAGGTTGTGTGCTGCAAATAGTTTTTTTTCTTTCTTTTTTTTAGTTTGAAAAAAACAGTCACAGAGTGTGAGCCAAAACAGCAACAGTTACGTGCCATAAAACGAAGCCAATGAATGAAACTAAGACAAAACAAAGCAAAGACCTCACTGGAACTGCAGATTCAGTTGATAATTCATTTATTAACATTTATTTTTGTGAAAACCTTTAACATTAAATAAGTTATTGTCCACCAAATATATTCCAAATTTGATGTAAATTGTTGTATTATTAAATGTGTTGTTTTTTAGAGCATATTCACTCATATTCACTGAACATGCATCCTGTGCTGAAATGACCACGAACTGGTTCATTTTTTCCAACCGTAAACATAGATAAAAATTCAAAACTGTGAACTATGAGTGTTAAGTAGTTCATTTTAATCACTGCACATTTTCAGCTAACTATTAGGAAGTGTGAACTTGCACAACATTGATTATTAATGCACCAATAATACTTCAAATTTTATTTAGTTCAATTAATAGAATAGATGTTTAATTTAATTAATTTAATTTAATTTTAATTGCCTCTCTTAAATGATTTTAGTAGCTTCTACGTAGCCTGAAAGGTGAAATCAAGGGTTCAAAAACTCTCTGCTGTCGCTGTATCTGTGAAAACGCAATGAATAGAGAAAATGCAGATTAACAAATGCAACAGGACACTGTGTGGAGAGATTTTAGTGGGTAAATTGAATTCTGTAAAGTCTCTTTACTTACCCAGTGTCCCTCTCTGTTGGAATCGTGTTTGTGACACCAAAATGATGAAGAAAAACTTGTACTTCTGGTCAGTCTTCGCTTTGATGAACAAAAAGAATAATGTCAAGGAACTTCAGCTGAGCTTACTAGAATATATGGGTTTAATACGACACATATCTGCACAGAGAAGATCTTGGTACAGTGTGTACACATGGGCACAGATCACACCAAAACTTTAAAGATAGAAAGACTCAACTTCATGCAGTCTGTCTGACGTCACGCAGAATCACGTAACATCAAGGCTCAACAGTAAGGTGCTCCAATACATAAGCAACAATGTCAATGTCACAAAAGCTGTTTTGACTTTGTCTGAGGCCTAAGACTATGTGTCTCCAACACAGTCGGCATAGTAAGTGTGACATAAGTGAAGGACAGTAAAAGTAAAATGCTCATTTATTAAATTTTCACTCTCTCTCTCTTTTCAGTCACAATAATCCCATTCCACCTTTACCTCTGTAAGAATTTACCTTTGTCACACTCTCTTGCACTTTTACCCAGCTCTCTTGCTCTCTCTCTCTCTCTCTGTCACACACACACACACACACACACACACACACACACACACACACACACACACACACACACACTCTCTCTCTCTCTCTGTAGGATGCTGTCAGTGAACAGGTGTGCAGCTACTTCTCTTTATTAATGACGGGCAGGAAGGAAGCAAAGGGGACCCTAAGTGTGTGTGTGTGTGTGTGTGTGTGTGTGTGTGTGTGTATGTGTGTGTGTGTGTGTGTGTGTGTGTGTGTGTGAGTGCGTAACACACTAGAGGACTGACAAATGCGGGAGTGACTGCACCGCACGCTCCATCGACACAGTGACAAATGGAGAGGGCAGGAGACGCGAATATATAAATACACGCACAGCAACATGAAGACGGAGGACAATATTTTCAGAGCCTGAAAGTTGTTTGGTTCTGCTCAGAGGAGAGTTTCTCATATTCACTGGAAGTTGAATTTTTGATGGAGCATTGGAAACATTTCCACCCTGGCAACTTCTTTAATCAAGTATTGAATTTTAAAACCTTGTTTTCCTCAAACAAGTGAGTGAATCTGTCAGTGTGATGAAACCGGAGTTTTCCTGCACAGCTTTGCCTGTTTGGAGGAAGTTGTTTTGGATTGCGTTTTTGTTGTAGAGAGAAAATGGAATCATGATTCTTCTGTTGTTTCTTGTTATTACATTTACTGTAGAACCAGCAATGGTGCTATGATTGTAACCAATATACATGAAACACACATATAAAATCAGCTTTTGCTTCTAGCTTCAAAAAGTCTTGTCTTGCTTGTGTAACAACAATAACTAACATTATGTGTCAGTCATCAGTGTCATCCCTGTGATAAAGTTTATTTTCTCTTCTTGCACAGTAAACACCACAGATTACATGAAAAGCTGTAACATGATTGCTCTGCAAGATATTCACTGATAGATATCTGTTCCTTATTTGTGTAAAATTCCTTGCCCAGAGGTGGATAAAAGTATACACACCACTACTCGTTTGCATATGACTATCAAAAAAAAAAAAAAAAGGATTCATATAAGTGCCTGCTGCAAAGCCTTTGCTTTGCTGTTTGTGCATCTAAAATTATTTGGCTGAGATAAGCGAATTTCTTTTGACTGTTGATGGAAGATGGAATATGAACAGCAGTCCAGGCTGTCAGGCACTTTTTATACTCGCCCTCCACAAAGACCTCCTTCTGAAGAGATTTTGCAGCAGCATGGCACCTACGCGACACTCTCAAGGGAACACTCTGAACCTGCAAGGCAAGGGCCACATGACAAATGAGGGTAGCCAAGCTAGCACCACTGTTAGTGAGATAATCTGGCTGGCCACTTTTAGCTGTGTGAGCTGTGTGTCTGTCTCATGCTATAGTATACTATACAAAGCATTGTCAAGTTTTTCAAAAATGTGCATTTTAAAAAACTTATTTCAGCAGATTATTTAAAGGTTAGAGGACAATTTGAGTCCTTGACTCAGGCGCTGGGATAACTGGCCTGGTGTTTCCCTTCATGTTGGCACCCCTGATTACAATAGAAACATTTCATTAGGAAGTAATTTGAAGTATCTGTACTACAAAGGCACTGAGCTGCGCCCTCTTCATTATGTGATATTCCTTCAGCCCTAAATTCCAAACAGAGTTGGAGAAAGTCTTCACTGGATGGCAGACACAAATATTAAAACATTTAAAGAACAAATCTGTGATAAATGAGTTCTTATGATTGGTTTAATGTCATGTTATAGAGGGAAGTTGACTCGCTTTTTTTCTCTCATAATCATTATTTTAATCACAGTGATAAAATACTTCTTTGTAAAAGAAATAAAAAGCAAGAAAATAAAAAAAAAATGTGACCGGTTGGTTAATAACGCTGTAGAGAATTTAACTTTTTTCAGTGACAGTTTTGTTATATGCTTCTTCAGTGATGACCGTCTTACAGCACAAGCAAGGCTATCAAAAACTAGCCTACTGACACCTTTGGCTGTCTCTGTCAGTCACAGTCAGCCCCTCAATAGACACACAACCTCCAGTTTTGATATTCAGAATCAACACATCCTACTCCTCATTTTGACCAAGCAGGTCCACACACTTTCCTCGTCCCGGTGTCTGCAAAAGATCACAATCCCGATAAAAACACGGGGGACGTTTCATTAACCCTGAGATACAGCAGACGGTGAGGTCACCCTAAGTTCAACAAGTAATAAAAACCAATATTATCCGAATAAACATAAAATACATCATCCCTTTTCTGCATATAAACCTGTCCATTAAGCCAAGATTAGGTTCAAGTTTAATGATCACCAAGAAGAAAGTTGCTGATTGTAGAACCAAACACTGAACTGATGCAACAAAGTCAAAAACGGTGAGAAACAATGGTGTGCTGATGTAATGAAATACATACAACCAAGTGAAAAGAGTGCATAGTAATATATTACAGCTCAGATACAGCAGGTAATTAGTGGGAATGCTTAAGGCATTCCCACTATTGTTCTTCTATTCTTTATTATTATTATTATTCTACTTCCGTACCTTTTTTAACATGTTTCAACTCCTTCATACTTTATGCTATTTAAACCATTCAACTATTATACTGTTCAGCTTTTTTAGGACATTGCTGGTATTACTTTTGAGCTTTCTCACTTTTATAGTTTTTACACTATTAAACTTTTTTTAACCAATTTTTACAATGGAACTCTATGGGGAAAATCTTCAAACCTGCTTCTTCTGCTACTACTACTACTTTTGCAACTAATAATACTGCTTTTGCTACTACTACTACTACTTCTGCTACTACTACTACTATTACTACTACTTCTACTACTACTACTACTACTTTTGCTACTACTACTACTACTACTTCTGCTACTACTACTACTTCTGCTACTACTACTTCTGCTACTATTAATACTACCTTTGCTATTACTACTACTACTTTTGCTACTATTACTACTACTACTTCTGCTACTACTACTACTACTTCTGCTAGTACTACTAGTACTGCTACTACTACTACTACTTCTGCTACTACTACTACTTCTACTACTACTACTACTACTTTTGCTACTACTACTACTACTTCTGCTACTACTACTTTTGCTACTACTTCTACTACTTCTCCTACTACTACTTCTGCTTCTACTACTACTACTACTTTTGGTACTACTAGTACTACGACTTCTGCTACTACTACTACTACTACGACTTTTGCTACTGCTACTTCTGCTACTAGTACTACTATTTCTGCTACTTCTGCTACTACTACTACTTCTGCTACTACTACTACTTCTACTACTACTACTAGTACTATTACTACTACACTGTAAAACTATTATTAGTTTTAAAGTGTAGTAGTTGTTTTTTTTAACCAATTTTTACAATGGAACTCTTCAAACCTGCTTCTACTAATACTACTACTACTTTTGCTATTACTACTGCTGCTTCTACTTACTGCTACTACTTCTACTACTACGACTACTACTACACTGTAAAACTATTATTACTACTGCTATTAAAAAACTACTACTTAAACTGAAATACTTGGTGCTACAGATACTGTTCAGCCGTTTTAGGACATTGCTGCTATTACTTTTTGGCTTTTTCACTTTTATAGTTTTTGCACTGTAAAACTTTTTTTAAGTTTTACAATGTAAGTCTATGGGAGAAATTTTCAAAACCTACTCAACTTTGAAATTGCACCACTTCTGCATATTTTGTGCTACAGAAACTATTCAAACATCATTCTGCTTGGCTCTTTCGGCACATTTAGCCTATTAGTCTTCAACTTTTGTAACTTTTATTCTTTTTACAGTCTTCAACTTTTTACAGTACTCGACTTTGAACTTGTACTGCTTCTGCATACTTTGTGCTACAGAAACCATTCAACCATCATTCTGCTCAGCTCTTTCGGCACTTTCAGACAATTGCTCAATTGCACAATTTCTGCATACTTTGTGCTACAGTTATGGCGTTTTCAGCAACTTTTTTCAAATTCTTTTCAGCATTAAGCATTCCCACTGCATTTCCGCCAGGAAATGCAATTTTTCTAGTTTATAATGTTCTCTCCTCGAGTTCCAGCATGGTCTTCTTACTCCAATTGCTTTTCCTTTCATCTCCTCACCAGTTTGCCCTTTTCATCTTTTGGTTATTTCTTTTTGAATTTCTCTATTGATCTGGTTGTATGTGTCTCCTCCCATGTGTTGTATAATTGGTTCAGTCTATTTCCACTCCTTTGATATTCCTGTATTATCAGCTCCCCTTTCTGGCTAACCTTTTGACACCGGTGCTTGTTTTTTCCCCAACTTACACATGTTTCTTTCTCAGTTTTGTTTGGGTATTTTCCACTCTGTTTTCTTTCTCATGCTTGTTCTTCCCATTAAACTTGTCATAAAGCAGCCTGTTGCTTTGCCAACTCATCCTCATGCCTTAAGGACAGAACAGGTGATTGTCAGTTACTCCAAAAGCAAACGTATATTACTGGTGGAGGGTACTGACAGCGACAGGCTTACTGGTTCTTAACTATGTTATGGTTTCTTTCAAAGTAACACGTTATGTTTCGTATATCACTTGACAGAAGAGATGTCACTCGGGCGACAACATAACATTACACACATCGTTTATGTTGTTAGGTTTAGGTAAAAAACTGTTTGGTCAGGTTTAGCCCATAGACTTAAAACGGAACTAGACAGGGCATTGCTGCTCGGCCTTGCCACCTATTTTTCCCAGTGTCCACTTGTGGTATTGCAGCGAAAAAGTCCCCACCCACCCAGAGAGCATTTTCCCCCATAGTCCACCATTATAAAAGATGTCTGTAAAACTATTGAGAAGACACCTTGAGTTGCAAACGAGCTCAATCATGACTCTTTTTATTATGAATTTTTGGACTGGACTGAATGGGCACCATGTTTGCATTCAATTTCTAGTTCATTATAAGATATCCATGTATAAAATGGTTGCACGTTGGTTAGGTTTAGGCACAACAGCTACTTTGATAGGTTTAGGTAATAAGACTACTTGGTTAGGTTTGGGAAAAGATTTGGGTTTGGGTTAAAATAACTTACGTGTTTCATGTGACGAAAGTGATGTCGCTCGTGCAATGGAAGTGACGTGATGGACGTCACGTCCATAATGAAATGTTCTGCTGGATGAGCCATCCATCCACCCCACCTCCACCTGAAGAAATTCTTCCTCCTTATACTTCTCCTCTCATACTTGCTACGTCCACTAGGGAGCACCACCTAACAATAAACTGACATGTCCGTCGAAATAAGTGACTTATGTTTTCAACCAACACGCATGTTTTTCTGGTGAGTACAGACTGGCATCGCTTCATGGCACAAGTGTAGATTTTCCTACACACAACATGAAGATGTCAATTTTAGATGAAACTAAGAAAGTTTACAGTTTCAGCCAGAGGAAAAAGAACATGATTATGCCAGGAGGCATGTAGGTTAATGGGAAATATCTAACACTAACATTACCTCTGGTGGGAGATAGATCATCAGTCATCTCCTCCTTGATCTCATTTATTAGTGTAATTATGCCACAGGCACCCCATTTAATCTGATGGTGATTTATTTAACTTTGTAATGCTACAAACAACTTTTTCCTATTTTCTTTTCTTTTCCTGCTATCATCCTCCTTTTTACTTTTGTTTCCTTTGTCATTATTCAATGAGAAGTAACTTGATAAGGGAAACATTGCCGGCTTTCTAATTATCTCCCAAAATATGGCTTCCTCGTTTGCTCATCCACGTGTGCCTTTTTTGTCTCTCGTCCTCTCATCTTCCTTCTGTCCCTCCCTCTATCTGTCCATTCATCCATCCATATATGTACCTCTTCAGGACATAATAAGATAATAAGAAGGCCAATGTGATCTGCTTCCCAGGAAAATGGGAGTCATTGCTTCTCATTAAATACTTCTTGTCAAAACTACTCCCTCATCGTCTAAATTTCCTATTTTTTTCACATTCTTTCTTTTTCTTCTTCATCTGCTTCACATATAATTTGTTGTTTCACTTAATGGCCTTCCCAGTCAATGTTTGCCTTTCTGTTTCATGACCTACAAAAGAAATCAACCACTTTTTAAACACATTTCAAGAATTTCAGACCAGACTGATACGCTGAGGCTCCTTTCCATGAATCGACCGCTCATGGCACAGGCACAGTGAATGACTCAAGAGGCACATGGCAAAACTACTATAACACAGTTGGAAACGGTACTGTAACTGAGCCTGGCCTCCAGCCTGACCAATCAAATCACATTTTTTTTCTTTCTCTTTAAGATAGCCCTCTCTGTTCCAGGGCACTCTGACAACTTGGTGATAGAAAAGTCCAAAGCAGCTCTGCCACAACAGCGTCCTCTCAGAGGAGACAGATGTCTCCAGTTCAGTCAAATTGAAGTGTTACACCAGAAATGGAAATGTCTGATAGATTTAGTAAACCAATCGTTTAAACTTTTAGGAAGAAGAAACTTACAAAACTTTGCCTTAAATATTTTGTTAGAATTATTTTGCAGCTTGAAAAAATGATATTGAAGTGGAGCACACACAGATGGCGAGTGTATGAGGAGAAGTGTGAGGGTTGGACGCACCACATAAAGTTGTAAAAATAGCACAGAAAACAAGTGCGCCTGCTGACCTGTCTGTACTCCACAAAATGACCACATTGGCAGGAAGGACGCTTCTTTCAAAAGGAAGGAGAACAAGACAGTTGGTTGTTTGTGTCACCACCAAACCTGTCCACAACAACTGACTGTCCTTCTTAATCCCATTTCACCCATACTTCATGTTCCCTTTTCCAAATACGTGTGCTGGCTTGGTTTTAACTGGAGAAAAACTTGTTGAGCGGCTGTAAAACAGCAAATAAAAGCTTAATTTCCTGTAAATTCTTCACAATAAAAATGTTTCCTAAGCAGCTGAAAATGAACTTGAAACAGTAAAATAAAGTGGATACCTGAAAGTACAAACAGAGACGCAGGAGAGAAACTAAACTTCAAACCACAGACATTCACTTAGAAGCTACAAAAGTACTGAGAGCTGAGACTTTTAAAGACAGCTTTCTCCCACAAGACGAGAATTGAGTTTCACAACATTTGCTTGTTTGAGGGGGAGAAGGGGAGTTGACACAGGATGAGACGTCAATGCATCCCAAATAAAGGGGGATCGGGCACACTTTGGCCCCATTCCAGAGATGGACCATCTTAGGCTCGGCTCCGCGTGTTTAAAGTGATAGTGGAAATGCAAGTCAGCACCGCACGGTTTAAGTCGGCACGACCAAAAGTGCTGATGGAAAAGCCTCACGGGTAACCATGGAACTGTGTAAATGTCAACACGTTCTCACTGCTAATTCATCAAAAAGCTTGGTCAGTGACTCTCTGCTTCAAATTATGACACCATGGGCATGCAGCTGGCATCAGTTTTGGTCTTGCTTTTTATTATATGTCACCTGAATTTAATGGCACATTAAACGTAACGCAAGAGGAACCTAAATCATCATACACTGAAGCATAGAGGCACTGTCCAAATGACTGCACTTTGCACCACTGCACCTGAAATTATGAAGTCAGATGAGATCAAGATCAGGTTGAAGGACTGAATGGACACGTCACGTCCTAACTTATTTGTCTATGTTTATTGAACAAGGACAAGTCCCAATACATTTATTACACCAGATTTTTAGACCTGATTGCAAGTATAATTGATCATGAATTCAGTCATGTTTACTCATGTTTTAATAACTTATTCATATTACAAATAATATTTACATTTGGCCAAAGAACCACATTGCAACAGTATTTAATGATTCAGAAGCGCATCAACTCCTGGGATGTAATGATAGATTTGCAGCTGTCAGAAGACTGAATAAAACATCAGCTCATGTAAGAAATCAACTGAAATTGTGTCCGAGTTTTAATCCCAACGCTGCAGCATGTGACCAGTGTGTTGTCTTCATGTTTTATTCCAGATATTTGCTCATGTTTGGCTTCTTTGCACTTTTCGTTAGTCTGTTATTCTAAGTCATAATCCACGTCACATATTGTTAAAGTAAAGAGGCTAGACATTGAGCCAAAATGGGAGAGGACTCGTGCCAAACCAGTGTACCAGTGGGCTCATACACTACAGGATTCCTGGGGAATGGGGGACACTTTTGGCTAGTGTTCAGTTTGACTGCCTGTTAGTTGCAGAAAAGTGGATCCTCTATCTTGAATATATGAATATCTTTATTAGGACAATTTCTTTCAAAGTAGGTCATTTATACCACTTATACTAAACCATTCTTTATTCTACGTATTTTTTTTTAATGAGATAGCTTCCTTCCAGCGTGTAGACAAGGTGATTTGGGGCAGAGAAAACTTTTGTTTGACATTGTGTGGCTGCCAGTCACATGACTCTCTGAGGGCTTATTGAAGAGTCTGACAACCATCATGTTATTCTGTTATTACTGTCACTTTGTCACCATCCAACAAAGCCAACCCTCCATACAAATACACGCAGACACACACTCATCATCACAACAATACGCAGATTTGCTTAAAAATGTTCTTGCAGCAGCAATTTTGGTTTTAATAAATGTCACATGATTCTTTCTTTTGTTCAACAATATGGGTTGTTTGAAAGAATAGTCATGAGTGTGTGTGCATGTGTGTGTGTGTGTGTGTGTTTTCTCTTGTGAGGGTGAATACATTTCAGTCTGTTTGGGAGCATCAGACAGAGGGCAGATTGTGGTCAACTCCATTTATTCAGCACTGACGCTCGCATGTGAACGTGTGTGTTTGTGTGTGCGTGCGTGCGTTAATATGGAGCTGAGCGTTTTACTGTGGGTGTGGGTTTGTATGCGTGTTTGTGTGCGTGTTGGCCTTGTGTGTGTGAGTGTGTGTGGCACTACAAGCCTTGTATGCTGATAGATGCTGTTGTAACTCCATTGCACTGAATGAAGGCCATAACCCACACATGCATTACCATATTCATACAGCTCACAAAATAGATTGCTTTGCTGTGTGTGTGTCCATGTGTGGTTATTTGTGTGTGTGTGTGTGTGTGTGTGTGTGTGTGTGTGTGGGTGTGTCTGTGTGTAGCATGGAATCCACTGGTTTGTGCACGAGTGCAACTCATTTTGAGGAGTCATTTTGAAAATGGCAAACACACTCCACCTCTCTCTTTCTCACACTTTTTCTTGCTCTATTTGACACACACACACACATACATACACACATACAGTATGTCCTCTTACCATATATATAAAGCTCTATCAAGGCTAAAGCCTATTCTCATAAAATGTGTTCAGGGAAAAGAAGTAACCATCAAGTCGGCGCTGTGCTGAAATTGAACATCAGCGCAAAACACTGGGTCGGACGGCGGCTACTACCTCTCTTTCTCTCACCTTCTTTCTGTTTTTTTTTTTCTCTTTTTCTTTCCCTCTGTTCTTTTCACTCTCACCTGGGTGTAAATTGCCCCTGCAGTGGTGATAGACTTTTGAATGTGTGTGTTTACTCGCCGTGTCTTTTTGGACTGCGTGCCCTGTTTCTGCTTGTGTGACTCCCTTCCTCTATTTTTGGTGGGTGTGCATGTGTGTTTGGACCTGTTTGTGAATGTCAGGCTCATTACCTGTTTGTGTGTGTGTGTGTGTGTGTGTGTGTGTGTGTGTGTGTGTGTGTGTGTGTGTGTGAAGGGTCAGGTCAAGCTATTATTATGGCAGCAGCTGTAGTGGTATTGCAGGGGATTGTGGGAGGCGTGCAGACAGGCTTGGGGCTCTGAAGGGCTTTATGTTTGAGTGACAGGCCTGAACTAAATGTGCTGCACCCCACACAACCTACAT
The DNA here is from genome assembly GCF_056507025.1 of Lutjanus erythropterus. Lineage (NCBI taxonomy): Eukaryota > Metazoa > Chordata > Actinopteri > Lutjaniformes > Lutjanidae > Lutjanus > Lutjanus erythropterus. Next base: position 12,150,704 of record NC_139321.1, on the reverse strand, counting down.
GACTCACAGACCTATTTTCAGTATTACTGTTAAATTAGGTTAATTTCATGTAATGTGTAGTGTAGTCCAACTCATGCTTAAACTTGTCATTTTTATTACTTTATATAACAAAATAATAATTCAAGCTTTGGTCAGGTGATAGTGGCACTTCTATCAGTTTTACCGGTGTCGGGGACACTGCAGGCAACTGTAACACATTCAAAGTTAGAAACAAGCTAGAGTGATGATATTTATTCTGCACATGCTCAGTAGCATTCTTTCTCTGCCGGTGGAACAGGAGCAGGATCATTTCACCTCAGCAAGTTCTCAACATGCATTTTTCAACAACATGGACGTACAGTATATTTCCTCTGCCGTCTATAGTTTAGATGATTCAGAATTACATGAATTTTATCTGCACCACAAACTTTAAAATGACAAACAAAAAGTTTGATTTTTTTGCAGACCAAATGGGACACATTAAACACAACGTCATAATAATAAAATCAAAATACAATGAAAACATAAAATGCAAAAAAAACCCTAAATAATATATGTTGAAATATATGTTAAAGTGAGAAACCATTCAAGAGTTAGAGCTTTTAATGTCTAGATGAAGACATTCAATGAGGAATTGAAATGAGTGAGTTTTATTTACATAATTATCCTCCGTTGTTTGACCTCTTTTGATGTTAGAGACCCCCACAGTCGCCAGTCTGTTACATTACAACTTTTCACCTCCTCCATCTGCATCAGACATCAATAGTTTATTAACATCACTTTACTGCGTCATATTTCAGAAGGTTCTGCAGCGGGCAATGCACACAACAATCAAATGACTGTAATGATTAATAATCAGAATGTGTAAAGCATTCTAGTGTCTGTGTCTTTATTCATCGTGGCTTGGTAACATTTTCAGAGAATCAAGAGTTGTAAAAAACTGCAGCTGCAAGCTTCAGACAGTGAGTATGCCAGACCTTGTCATTGCTTTAGACATCATCCTCTACAGTGCTGCTAAAGCTCTTTTGCTAATAAACTAAACATTTGAAGTATGATATTTAAACAAGTCTACAGTTATTTGTCCCAGGAACTTGCTTGAAAAGTATTGACAAAACAAAAAATGATGCTGTCTCTACCAGCCTTAAAAAATCTTAAGTTAAACATTCTGCCAGACATAATTACCTCTGCCAAGGAGGTTGTGTTTTTGGTGCCATTTGTCTTTTTGCCAGCAGGATTACAGAAAAAAAAAACTTCTGGCCCTATTTTTATGAACCTTGGTGGACGGGTGTAGCTTGGGCCAAGGGACAACCCATTAAATTTAGAATTGGATTTGAATCAGGGGGCTGACACAAAAATGATTTTTCACTTTCATTCACGTTGCTAAGTAGGACATTTGGCCTCAGAGGGATAAATGCCATCTTAAAATCCAGTATTTGCTGGCAAAATTCAATGGAGAAAAGACATAGGCAGTTGCAGCGATACGACGAGTCCACATTCACAAATTCCAGTAATCCCCTGGAGTAGTCATGCGGTTGCTCAAACTTAATACAGAAAGCAGATTTTGTAGAGCACTCGGGGACAGTGGTCCCATGGAAGAACCAGTATTATTATAATAATCACTACAACTGTAAGAACGCTTTTTTCTTAAACTAAGGTGGGGCTAAGGAAACGTAAATACACACATATCATTCAACGAAGTATATTCTTATTCACATCCAAATGTGGACTGTCTGCAATAAACTCAACCAGAGATACTGAGGCATAATCTTCAAACTTAATGCTAAATGAGAACAAGCAATAAAAGGTCTATTGGCCTCAGTGGAAGTCTGTAGTCTCAGAGCGCCTTACTAGCAAACATACTATGTATTTATATATACTGTATATATAAATTAGAAGCAGTTTGGAGAAACCTCAATGACAAGATTGTATCAGCCAAAGGAAAAACAGAAGTTGTCTAAACCAGTATTGAGGTTTGTCACTGTGTGTGTGTGTTATGTGTGTGTGATATGTTTTGCCCAAACTCTCTGCACTTTGCCAAACTCTGAAACTTTGCCATTTATCCAGGGTTATTTTCATTCGGCTGTTTGGGAGCATCCATATGCAGATAGAGCTGACGGGAATGATATATTTGCCCATGCTAACACCTCGCCCACACATTTAATATGTCTACAGACACACACAGCTGCACTCGCCCGTACACACACACACACACACTGCAGGCTTATATACACACACACCCACTCATGCACATGCACTCACCTACACAGATAGATACACATAAGCGAGCATGTGTAAAAGCAACGATGAATGAATTATTGGGAGTTTGCTTTGGTTATGACCTGCAGCTCCATATGGCCTCGTCGTTCTAATGTGTTTGTGAGTGTAGATGAATGTGTGTGTGTGTGTGTGTGTGTGTGTGTGTGTGTGTGTGTGTGTGTGTGTGTGTGTGTCTGACCTGTGTTAAACATTGTCTAAAACAAAAAGCATTAGTGCAGTAGACCAAACTAATGTGATTTTCTATTAATGTAATGCCCTGGAAGCATCCGTGTGTGTGTATGTATTTTTTTTCTTGTGTGTGTGTGTGTGTGAGTGTGAGAGAGATTCTCTGTGTAAGGTGTTGAATGGACTACACTCACACCTTCAATTTATGTCAGCTCATTAATTTACAACCACCAAGTCAGGCTGGTCTATTCATTACTTAATTTTGAACACACACACACTCTCTCTCTCTCTTTCTCTCTCTCTCTCTCTTTCTCTCATACACACGTAACACGCAAACATTCATGTATGCTAGAACACACACACACAGTGAGGTTTTACGGCTGTAGTCTTCTGAATACCTGCAACCTTGTCAATGATTAAATGATAGCTGTTTAATACTGTGTTTGCACGTGTGTGTGTGTGTGTGTGTGTGTGTGTGTGTGTGTGTGTGTGTGTGTGTGTGTGAGACGTGGATGAGTACTAAATCATTTGTGAGGGTGAGAGAGTGATTGTGTGAGCAATAAATCTGCTTAGCTGCGTCTGTGTGTGTGTGTGTGTGTGTGTGTGTGTGCAGTGATACTACAGTAAATCTCTCCTGCCTCTGTATGACTTAATACATATTGCTAAATCTATAAATGTAACCAATTAAGTGTGTGGTCATAAATTTGCAGCGCAAACTCATGCAAATGAAGTCTTTAAATCTTTGGTAGCGACTTAACTCAACACAAATTACACTTGACACATTTTACAGAGTGCTGAAACACGTGTACATTGACTTACAGTTGTAGCCACGGTAACAATACACACATTTGGTTTGTCCATTCTGGGCTACTGTAGAAACATGGTGGACTCCATGGAAGAGCATCTGTGCCCTCTTTAGATATAAAAGGGCTCATTCTCAGGTAACGAATACACAGTGATTCATATTTTCAGGTAATTATATACTCATGAAAACATACTTATGAATTTTATATTCCATTTTCTGCCTTATTCGTTCAATAGATCCCCCTTAATCTGACACACTGGACTTTGAGATTTTGTATGCAGTGTGGGAAGTCAAAATGAAGGAAAAAAAGATCTACTTACCAAAACTGAAAAGGTCTGTTGGCCGTTTTGCGTACACTCTTGAGATGATACCTAATTTTGCCATTTTTAATTTACTGTAGAGCTGCAATGATTAATCGGTTAATCGACTATTAAATTAATCGCTAACTATTTTGATAATTTATTAACTGTTTTGAGGCATTTAAGAAAAACAAAATGCTGTTTTCATGTGAATCTTTTCAATTATTTCTTCCTCTATGACAGTAAAACTGAATATCTTTGGGTTGTGGCCAAAACAAGAATTTTGAGTCTGGTTCTTGGGGAAAAAAAAACAATATTACAGCGAAAATGTGGTGAATGGCTTTGTTTTTTTCACATAGCATTATACTTTCATACTCAACTGATGTAGTCCTCTTTCTTTACGCCCCTAATATACCCCAGTGTTGCATAATAAACAAGAAGAACACAATATAGATGCAAGGCTGAGGGGGTATTTTTGGGCAGATCCAGATCCAGAGGCTTTATTGCTGCAGGGTAGAGGCTGTAATTCAGTGGGAAGTCCTTGTGGCAAGTGCCGGAGGGCTTCAGTTAAAACAGAGCACATCTATCTGAGCCTCAGACCATGAGGGAAAAAGAAAGAAGTCAGAGGAGCCGAGAACAGAGAGAAAAGAAAAAAGCGAACGGGTGGAGAGGGAGCTGGTGAGGGAGGAGGATGGATGGAGGCGGTGGGGGGGAGGGGTCCATTTGGGAAAGCTCCTTGTCATTTTCCGTCCTGACCTCCACGTCTCACCACATCCTACTTGTCTTCCATCTACAACTTGTTTTCTGTTCGTTCCGGTTGACCCGTTCTCACCCCGACATCGCCGCTGCGTACTTCCTCTCTGATTTTCTCTCTTTTCATCTTGTCTCGACCTCCTCCACTTCTTCCTTTATTTCTCTGAATCTCTATTGTCACGTCTCTCCCGCTTTTTCTGCAATTATTGCTTTTTTTCCTCATCTTTTCAGTTTGAAGCAGCAGAACGCAGGATATTAGTATTATTGTATTAATATTATAACATTTGGTTGTAAAAAGGGAATGAAAACAGAAAATTGATTAATTTTTGATTTTTGATTATTTCTTTCATATGTTCAATCACAACTCTTACACTTTTTATTCATGTCGTGTTTATGCCCTTGATGTATACTGTATAAAGCATCACATTTCCTCTGAGACTCTCCTTTAATCTTGCACCGTTTCACTCTCCAGCATGCTGACAGTAGACATCACACGGACACAAACTTTCTCAAATTTATATTCAATGTTTTATTGCCTTGAAGCTAAAGAACAATATTGCCAAAGAAACAAGATAAAACAATCTCCCTGTCACTCACACTCGTTCTCTTTCTGTCTCTCAGTCTCTCTTTCTGCCAGTCAAGCATTTTTCTGTCAAAAGAATAGTTTTTATATCTTATATTAAACCTTATAGTAGAGTTTTTGATGATGTTTTGCAAGACATATTTCTGACAGTCTTTCTCTGTTGCACAGTTCTCAACTCTACATCTAGCATCTCTCGCCCTGTTCTCAATATTCTTCTGTTTCCTCTTGTCTCCCCTCACAGTGGATGGATGTCTAGATTGGTCTGTGGATCTGAAGGAGTACCATGTTCTGGCCGGTGAACCTGTTCGGGTGAAATGTGCCTTGTTCTACAGCTACATCCGAACCAACTACACCATGGCCACCAACGCCAAGCTGCGCCTCATCTGGTACAAGAACAAAGGAGACGCAGAGGTAAGATCATCAGGAGGAAGGTGACTGCGGAAGTCAAACACCGACGATGATAAACTGTAAATAATCAATCAAATTAAAATTGTCTTATGTGGCGCTTATATTTTCATAATTAAATCATCAGGATTGATAATTGTAATCATGTATAATTAAAATGATTTCTAAATTTTAGATGTCATGTCCAGCTCTGACCAATCACTGTCATCATTATACCACACCGTGATGACACTCTTGTGTGGCCGTGTAACACCAAGGGCTCGGTGCAAAGCAGCTCACAGCGCGGTGCAGCTGTCATTGCTAGTTTTTGAGCGACACACCCAGTGCCATTGTTGAGAAGGTACCCGTGGCTGTGTTGATCTTAAAATGATGAGTGGTCAGGTGCAATGCTGGTGCATCGCTATCTAGAGGCAGCAGAAAGCGATCGCACCTTTGACCAACAAAAACCTGGTCTAAAGTCAATGGTGCAGTATTTTCACGCTACTTAAAGAGCGCATCATTCAGATAGCAACACATGCCTACACAACGTTCACAACGTGCATACACTCTGATTCCAGGACACTGCAGTTAATCCAAGTGGGTGAAATAAGAAGTTGTGTGTGCATGAGAGAGAAGCTGTGCCATTTACACACAGTAGCAGTAACATCATTCATTGTTTAAATTTAATTTTAGTCAATGTCCTGTGTTCTTCTACGCATCCGAAAGGTCTCCATATTTGCTGAAGCGACATTGCTGCGCACATGGAAAATCCAGCAGACAGCAGCCTCTCCGATCATTAAACCATCCTTTAAATTATGTCAGGCAGCGCCAGCTTGCAGGATGATTTCCTTATTATGTGTTCTATTGTCTTTAACAGTTTACTTTAAGGATGAGATTGTGCGGAAAACACACACACGTATGCACACTCACAGTAGGGACACAGTGAGATGCTTCATCCACCTGCAGCCCATCTTGGCCACAAACAGCTGCACTTAGCTGATTCATCCAGATCACACCTATGATTAATTAAATTGTTAAATCACTTTGCACCTCGTGCATTGTGTCTTACTTAATGTCCAGATTGTACAATGTTTAAATAGCAAAGTGCAGTCAGACTCACCCTAAATGCATTTGTGCCATGCAACTTGGACCATGAGCTGTAGATAGTCTAAATATGGTTATTGCCATTAAAAACTATCTTATTACGTTACAGCGTTTTCCCTTTACAGCCCTGTGCTAATGATTATGTTTCGTAAAAAATAAAGAGACCGACGTAAGCTAATATAGCCTAACAAGTTCATATAACATGTAATTTCTTTTTCAAGTATTTTAAGCACAGAATTGTAAATAGAAAGCGAGGGTACCAGACAGGTGCACCTGCGCAGCTCCTAACCCCCGACAGCGAACTGGGCAGAGGCATATTTTAATGTTACAGCTGCTGCTGTAAAAACAATAAAACACGTGCAGCGTACAGTACACCACGTTTCAACATTTTAACCAGGTCAGTGCTTGCTTAAACACAAATTAAAAAAGTCACATGAGCTCACTCAACCAATGTTCTGTCTAGTTTACTTGTTTACTCCGAGGTAAAGTTGTAACACTATCAGAGTATAGAGATTGACAGACAGATTGATTCATGTATAATCACATGAAATAAGAATATTTGTGTTTTTGTTACCTTAGAATGAGCCGTTTACATTTACATAGGGTGTAGGTCCTCTTCCACGGAGGCTGCCATGTTTCTGCAGTAGCCCAGAACTTGGAAGGGGAGGGTGAGGGGAGATGTTCGCAGTCTGCAAGCTCACTGCTGGATCCCGCTAAATCCTTCACACTGGGCCTTTAAAATACTGAAATGACAGTTATAATTTTGTCTTTGAATTGTGTCCTTTAGGAGCCTATCATCTTCCAAGGTCACAGGCTGAGTAAAGAAGACGACTCCATCTGGTTCAGATCTGCTGAAATGGAAGACAATGGATTCTACACCTGTGTACTAAGGTAACCTGAGCACACAACTTCACACAGAGTTGTTCTAAATTCATTTTGACCGATGACTTGACACTTACATGACTCAACCCTGAAGTAAAATGATTGAAAATGGGTTTGGGGGTACAACCTAGATTCTCTTAAGACGCACGGCTGAGGATTATTTCTGCTTCTGCTGGATGCATTGTAGATAACACATAAACACTGATCCTCTACTCAGATGGGAGCTGGGTCAAAGTACACCGAGCAAAACACAGACGTTATTTTGAAGTTTCACTTCCAGCCACAGCACATTTGCTTCATAAGACTAGATAAACACAGTGAGGATTTTTACCAGCATACAAACAAAATATTTTTGGCCTGACTCTGACATGCAGCAGTGCTCCTGGAGCTGCTTCGGTATTGTTGATTTCGTCACATGGGAACAACCTTGGAATAGATTTCTGACTCTGTGTTCTGTCTCTACCCAGGTGGCCCATTTACATTGCGGTGGCAAAAAGCAGCACCACTTTTGGCGTTTGAATAAAAAGAATGCGGAGGTTTTATTCCAAATTGCTCAGTATCCATTTTGAGAAAAAAAAAAAGCCTCCTGCCTTCGGTAATCAATATTTCAAAACACAGATGAATTGACTTTAAAAAATATCACTTTTTTACAACCATTTTTACGATGAATATCTGCTATTTCTTTTAGTCAGTCAGTAGCACATTAGGAGTTTATTTTCAAAAATGGCTTCATCAGTACTTCATTAAAGTTGCTCAGGTCTATTTATCAAATCAAAACATTCCTCCAGTGTCTACTGTTTCTAGATATTGCAGTGTGCGTGTGTAGGTGTGTCTGTATGTGTGTGTGTGTGCGTGTGTGTGTGTGTGTACACCTGCATATTTGTCCTGCTAGTTATGTGGAATGCTGCCAGTTTAGTAAATTGAATATTTACAATATGGCTGTTGGCACTGCAGCCGAATTTGGCCTGAGTTGTATTTGGCCCTTTAGGGATATGTGCATGTGTTTGTGTGTGTGTGTGTGTGTGTGTGTGTGTGTGTAAATGAAAAAAAGAATTTGTTTGATACCAGAGTGGTGGTTGGGTACCAACTTGTGTGTACCAGTTGGCTTTGTAGCCTAGAACAAGGCTTACAGTCTTGTTTACCTGCAAGTGAATAGCGTGTGTTTGTGTGTGTGTGTTTGTGTGTGTTTGTGTGTGCATAATGAACTGAATTAAAATATGCCCTGCAGTAAATTTGTGAAAAGTAAATATTTTTCCTACAGTCAGCCAGTATCCATAGGGAGGAGCATATACCCCCTGCTTACTTTTGAGTAACCTGGTATCTTGATTGTTGTTGTTTTAATGTGATGAATAAGTTATTCAGGTATTATTCAACCTTGATAATTTATGTCTTTACTTTCAGACAGGCATTTGAAATAAGTTTATTTTGAAGCCTTCAGGGGGACTCTTGGTGTGTTGTATCCATTTATGGAAAATCGAGTCGATTAACACCGTGGTAGAACTCACTGTTAGCCTTAAGGAATGCCACTGTCAGAGCTAATATGTATTTTAAAATATTTTTAAAGTTCACTTATTACATTCTCCAGAACTTTAAACTGTACTTCTCTGTCTAGATTAGTGGATGTACACTTAACAAAAATATAAACATTGCTCCCATATTCATGATTTGAAGTAAAAGATCTAAAACTTCTATGCACACGAAAGTTTTTATTATCTCAAATTTTGTTCATAGATTTGTTAAACGAGCAATGATTTGTTGGTGAGAACTTCTCGTTTACCAAGATTATCTAAACAGCAGGAGTGTTACACAGGTGTGCCAACCAGTCACTCCTGTTGTCTAAACCTAACCAACCTGAGCAACGAAGGCAATGAGTACGATCCAATCAGAGGCAGAGTAGGGCAGGTCTTGACTTTTCCCTCCTGGGAAAAACTGTGGTATCTGTAGCTCTGTGTGAAATAGCCATAGTTCAGTGACTTAAAAATGTCTTTTTTTAAGATCAAGCTGCACGTTTTAGAGCGACCTTTTATTGTGACCAGTACAAGTCACGCCGGTGCAATAATCCTGCTGCTTGATCAGCATCTCTATATGCCACACCTGTCAGCTGGATGGATTATCTTACCAAATGAGAAATGCTCACCAACAAAGGTTGTTTTAATGATTGTGATCTTTTACTTCAACCTGTAAAAAATTGGAGCGAAAGCAAAAGTGCATTTATATTTTCCACCATTTTTAATTTCTATTTCGTTTTTTGTTTTCAATTCAGTTATTTTCAGATAGTTTTCAGAGTGCGTTTACTTGTTTCAGTTTAGTTTTTATTGATGAAAAAAAAAGATTAGACATTACAATAAAAACACAAAGCATTTGGCCAAAGCACACACACGTCTTCACATTCTTAAAACACCTTCCTTTATGTTCAGTGTCATTTGAACATAATTTCTAAGTTAACAGCGTGTGTGTGTGTCTCAGTCTTGGCTGAGGTGCGCACACGTCTCCACAATCACAAAACAACTCTCATATATGTTAAACAGCTGTGTATGTGTGTGTGTCTTTAAAGTTAATCTCACTAATAAGGAAAAGGGAATTGTTACTATCATTATAAAGCCTAATAAATCTCAACAGACCTGCAAAATGCACATGGGACGGCATCACAGCTGTCAGGTTGTCTTTAACAGATGAGTCACATGACAGCTGGAGCAGCTGGAGTGTTTGTGTCTGTGTGTTTATCAGGATCCAGAAAAACAAAGATTAAACGATTATGATCTATCGCATACAAAATGAATGAGAGGTTATATCTGACCTCAATACCGGCTCGACCCGGGGAGAAAAAGGTCTGTGTACCTCTGTCAGAGCTGGCTGGATATACCCGTGTGTAATTTTGTGCACTTTAAACTTTAGAAATAGTTTCTGATTATGTTTTCTACACCCACAGTAGTGTTAGCGGGACAGAGGAGTGAGGATGGGAGCTGGAGATAAGGATGAGGAGGAGGAAGAGAAGAAGGAGGAGCACAGCCCACCTGTGTCGGACTAAGATGGCAGCTTAACAGCCAGATTAGATCAGCTCCTCTGTCCTCTCTACCACACCATCTCTCAGACAGCAAAGCTGCATAATAATAATGATGATGATAATGAATTATAAAATCCAACACAATTTCACGGTGCTTCAGTATAAAACATAACCAGTTAGAAATCTGCATGACATTTACAGTTCACTTTTTGCGGGCATTCATGTAAAATAAACTATTTACACATGAAGCTGCTTTAGAGACGTCCTGCCGTCTCCATATATTGCACGCTGTTGCGCTTTCACTTCTGGAGCCAAGAGATCTGTCTCCTCGCTTGAAAATCTTTCCTTTTGATTCCTCCTGGTAAATCCGGCCTCATGCTGACACAGCTTGCACTCCTGGCCAACCTGCTTCTTAAAGGTGATGGGAGCTGATTTTATGATTGGTTTACTGCATGTTCGGCACTTGGGCACAGCCGATCCCACTGTGCGCCGGCGAGACAGGGCAGGATACCCCTGCGACCCTGGCGCAAGACAGCAAAGGTGGATTAAGACACCTTGAAAAAATAAATCCGCCTCGCGCTTTCCACTTGCACTTTAGATCGGCATAAGATAGGGTCATTCCTCATTGAGTTTTAGTCAACCGTAATGACCTTGATCATTTATTTTCTTTTTTTCAAGGTCAGTAATGAACTTGTACACTCACCTTTGATCATTATTGGATTACTGTAGTTCCATCTTCATTTCACTCCTTCCATCTCCTCCTTTCTCTACACTCGTTCTACAAGCTGCTTGCACTGGAGGAACAGCTCTCCTGTTGCTTTGCACCATAAATCACCATCTCCCCTCCCTACTTGATCCTGTTTGTCTTCCTCCTCTGCAGCTGGTACCCTCACCACCTTCACCGTCTCCTGTTTCTTTCCCTTTGCACCTTTTCCCTCCATCACCTTCTCCCTCCTCCTCCTCCTTTTTTTTTTTTACTCCCACACTTAATCTGATCTGCCTTCATCTCACCAGCTGCCTCCACCTTCTACACCTCCTTCTCCTCTGTCTCCTGTTTTCCTTCGGTGACTTCTTGCTCCTGTTCCATCGCCCTCCCTCTCTCCCACTCCTCCTGTTTCTCCCTGTCTGCACCCGATTCTCTTTACCTCTCTCTCCCTCATTCTCCCCCTCCTCTGCTCTCCTCCCACCTCCTTTTCCTGCCAGAGCTTGACACCTATCCTCCTTAATAAGCTCTCTCTCCCTCTCTCCCTCTTTCTGTCTTTCCCTCGCTCTCTCAGCATGACAACCTAATTAGGGCTTGGTGTCTGTCATTGTCTCAGGGTCTCTTATTAACACACACACACACACACACACACACCTCCTATCTTAGTATGGAGCTACCAACTAGATCATACTGTGTTACTAGAAGGCCAATGGGAGAATGTACTCTAAATGTATTTATTGCACCCTACCAGATCCCTGAGATAAAAACTTTTTCAGGATTAGTTTTATTTTTCTACCTGATTCTCAGTACAGTATGAAGTCGGGTTCATGCAGGGACAATAAAAACATCAGATTAATCTCAGCTGCAGCGCGACCCACCTGAGATTGAAAAAATGCATGTAATCTAATGTTGTGCAAACGTGCAGTTTGATACTTTATTTATCTCTGCATGCTGCCAAGGTTCAACAATGAATCTTCTGTACTATATGTCAACTTTCCAGGAATTGGTTTGATGTTTCACCTTCACACCCACACTGCTCACACATTTGCAAATCACTATAAATGTTTTGCTTCAGTCATCAACAGTGAGTTAAAGGCGGAACGAGGTAGAGAATAGATATAAATGATACATCGGACAGCAGAACAGCAACATCAGGATGGACAAGGAGCCTTAAATCTGTCTCACTGTGTCTCTCTGTGGGCCTCCAGGTGAGGTCTTTGTGCTGATGGGTCAAAAACAAACCAAAACGACTGATTGCTCATGCAGATATCAACATGAACAGTTGTTTTTGTGCCAGAAACTGCACAAATTGCAAAGTAATTTGACTGGTGTACAGACTCTCTTCATGATCATGTGTGGCTGATAAATAATACTTTCCCACTGGTGGAAGAAGTATTCAGGTCTTTTATTTAAGTAAAAGTAGTAATACCACAGTGTAAAAATACTCCTCCATTCAAAATCTTAAGTAAAAGTACGGTAATACTATCATCAAAGTATACTTGAGCCCATTTCAGAATTAGATATATTATATACTGGATTTTATACCATGGTCTGGGTGAATTCTCTTTTCTGATTGGCTGGTTAGGTGTGTATTAAAACTGTTTCACGCGCACATAGTTCAGCTCAAGTTTAATCACCATTCAAAATTCATCACAACTTGTAACTATAACAACACGAAAGAGCACAGCTGTCAAAAGCTTACTTGTTATCAAGCCAGCTGAGTTAGCAACTCGATAAACTAACAACCGGGAAGGAAAACACACCAATTACTGATTTTAACATTTCTTTCAATCTATGTGGAGAATACAACAATTTTGAACAATGGGACTCAGCAGATGAGGGAGACATGGAGAGGTAAACAAAAAAAACAAAAAAAACAAAACTGAAAAACAGCACGAGGAACTGACACCCGAAGAGCTCAAAATGATAGGGGAAGGGGGCAGGATAAAATTGATACCAAAAAGGCAACAAAAGGAGCGGTTAATACTCTGAAAGACTTTTTAAACCAAAAACAAAAGAAAATGTTTTTGGAAACATTCTCCGTGGCCCTGAATTTCATGCCTTGGTTCAGTCCACTAAGGCTGGCAAGTTTAATGGGCATTAGAGCTGGTATCAAATCATTTTATGTAACAACTGGTAGATGGAACTAATGGAACTAATTTCAGCTACTTTACATAGTGCAGAGTAGATTATTCTGTAATATAACATCATGTTTTATTAGTTGATTTACATTTTGTATTAATAGTCCGAATCTGCAAAACGACTATAAACTAAAGTTACCAAATCAATATAGTGGGATAAAAAGTGCAACATTGGCAACATTGGTATGCAGTAGCATTCAATGGAATACTCAAGTAAAGTACATGTACCTCAAAACTGAACTTTAGAGCAACACTTGACTAAATGCACTTATTAACTTTCCACCACTGTTCTTGACACAGTTTATTATGAGTTTGGTTTGAAACTATGCAGTTGTCTAATTTATGGTTTTACACTAATGTAACACATCTGACATATGTCTAGTGTGTGGCATATTACAATGGTAAACAGCAGGACTTTCACATGCCGGTGTTTGTGAAGATTCTCAGTCATCCAGGTCATGGTGTTCGTAGAAAAAGTCATTGTCAACTGGACTTGGTGGTGTTTTTGAAGCTGTTTCACCTTTCATCCAAGAGGCTTCTTCAGTTCTGACTGATTAGCTGGGATTTCCAGGTATTGAACCTCTGTGGGGTCATTAACTCCTCGACAGGCATGTGACTCGTGTACCGACACTTCCATTGACTGAACCGTTAGGTCACCTGAGTCAAGGTGTGAATGAGTTTCAGTTCACATCAGTATGGCTGCTAGCTGCTATTTCTCACTGAGATTCCATGTGGTTCCAACAGGTGTCTATGAATCTATGCCATATACGTTTTGGCATGAGTTTTTTACACCTCTGCTGTCCTTGATTGGTTGCGAATGGAAAACCTGTCTATATTTGTCTGTATACCCTGCTGTGCATTCACTTACCTGCTACTTCAGCTTCATCTATCCATTCATCCGTCCCTTCACTCACGAGTCCATCCATCCGTTCATCCATTCATGCCTTGTGTGTTTCTAAGGAATTTTCTTTGCTTCATACCCTTCATAGTTTCCCTGTAGTCTTCTTCTGTGACTTAGTCTCTCTCTTACCTCCATTGCAGCAGCCATTTTTCTTCTTTCCTTAGTTTAATTTAAAGTCACTGTCTGAAGTTAAATTATTTTACGTTCTGTGTAGAGATGCATGATAAATATCAGGGCCGATAAATTATTGGTCGCGAGTGGCCTATCCGGCTGTATTGGTCTATAACGGTATTGGCGTAGATTAGCTGATAAATATACTATACTAATACACTAAACTAAGATCTGATTTGACTGACAGATTGCCAAAACATTTAATTTGAATTATTTGGCCAAATTGCTCTATAAAAGGAAAAATATATTTGTGATAAGGATGATAACAGTTGATGAACGATTAATCAGTCATTAATAATTTGAATGATCAAGTAAAATTTAATCTATCTACAATCAAATAGAGATCTGAAATACAGCAGTGATTATTTTTATGAACCCTCTCCACATGTTTTGTGATATTCAAGTATGTTTAATATGTGGTTCTTTAAGTCTTTATATGTTTCTAGACTATGCAATGTTTTTAGACAATGTGAAATATGTTGCTGTGGAAATAAAGCAACATTATTGTGGTTATTAAATAATGAGTAATCGATTAATTGATTGTTAATGTTACCAATGATGGATTAGGGAGAGTGCTTACAATTTGTGATGTCTTTTGGTGAACTTTACTATGAAAAGTAACTGAACATTTGAAAAGTCAGAACTGTTCTTTGCTGCTGTTGTCAGAGCTGTGGGATATTAAATCATTCATCTTTGCTCACTGCAACTGAGCCTTTCTTACCCTCAGCTGTGCATAAAATACAGGTCATATGAACCTATTTTTAAATTACAAAGATGTTAAATAGTCAGTTCTTTTATCAGTATTGGCCACGACCAGCAGGTTTTTGTCTGCTGCTGTATCTGCTGAAAAAGTCCATAT
Source organism: Lutjanus erythropterus (assembly GCF_056507025.1). Classification (NCBI taxonomy): domain Eukaryota; kingdom Metazoa; phylum Chordata; class Actinopteri; order Lutjaniformes; family Lutjanidae; genus Lutjanus; species Lutjanus erythropterus. The sequence goes on along the minus strand of NC_139321.1, from coordinate 12,135,694 downwards.
AAAGTCCAGCCCTAGTTCTGTTTACCTGCTTCTATTGCAAATCTGATAACGCAGCTGTGTTTTACACTGCTGTTTATGATTGTCTACACTGTACCATGATGTAATTTCCTTGATCTATTTGGTGCACTTTTCTTTGTCTGTTCAGCCATTGTGGCTGCCACTGGTCATGTTAACTACCCAGTTTTTCTTTGTTTGTTTTTCAAAAAAAGTTGAAATGTGCATCAGATGCCTTCGTGTGAGACACAGAGGCTAGACCTAGAATGTTGAAAAGGTATTTTTGAGTGATTGATGGTGTTGTGATAGCTTAGTTTGCAGCAGGAGGGTCTGCCTTCTGTGCCAGTGTGTCCAGACAATGCTGGCTGGTACAAAATAATGTAATCTTCTGATGAGTTCACACAGGAGTCATTCTCAGCATGAGGCACAAAACAAAATGCCATAAAGGAAATCAGTATATAAGAGTGATTTGTTGTTTTGCCTTGTTGTTAAGCCGAAAATCTCAGCTGAATTCTTAAATATGAGATAGAACTTTGTTGGCCCAAGGCAAAATGATTGTCATTCATGCTCAGCATTGATCCCTTGCATGACCTCTACAAAGAGGCCCAGGCCCCTTTAATTCATGCAGTATGCCCTGGGTCTGCCCCGAGCTTTGTAGCTGCTGGCAAGTGATGTGTCCTATTCTCTCTGAGGTCATCCGCAAGCCCCCCCGAAGCTCTCACACATCCCGCCTTCACTTTGTTGCAACCAAGGATGTGAGTCTGAGTGAGGACAAACATAAGCGTCTGTCTCCACTTAACTGGTGCTGAACGCCGTCCAAGTATATCCGCACATTTGATGAAGTTTAAAGATTTTTTAGACCAGAATGTGTAGGCTGGATTCGGTCCCCTGAGACACTGCCCACATCTCCAAATTATCCACTGATTCAAATCTGGTGTTGAGCTCACTGATGACTGTTTCTCCAGGTAGGACAAACAATCAAACAATCAGTTTGTAGGCGGTATGAAGAATAGAACAATCATCTTCCTACATAATGTTATTTTCTATAACAATGTATCAGATGATATTGTGAAAACAAAGTGACAATGGGAAACGGGTGGCTCGTCATGAACCTACAAAGAATGATCCCTTTACTGGGCTTTTATAACGAGCTTCATTGTTGAGCTTTCCAGCCCACAACTTGACTAGTTTGGTTCACTTTGAACACTTTCATAGTTTAATTGTGGACTGCAACGGGCAGCTGTGTTCAGCAGAGAACCTCTAATAACCTGCTGCAGCCATAACCAAATGTCACAGCATGAAAATCTTCAGCAGCCCACCCAAAACTTTTAATCACAACTCTGATCGACACACAAGACTAATCCTACCAACGAGGAGATGCAAGATATGTTTAGTTTTAATGTGACTGGTCACCAAATACTGTGCAACACCTGTTAAATTAGGCCCCATGGTTTTTTTTATTAGCTCTGATTACTACTGATTAGTTATTAAAGATTTATCATGAATATTTCATGATAATTTCAAACATTAAAAATGTTCATCATGACCTCACTATGGGAATCAGTGACCAACTCTATACTCCCTGCTGTGCATTAACCACAGTTAAACACAGTCATGTATAATGGAGAACACAGTAGAGCATTTAGCAGATAAAGAGTCAGATATTTATCTGAGGTGTTGGTAGAGACCGAAAACAGCTAAAAGGAGCATGAATATTGGGACTTACATTCATCACGTGGACAGACACTCAACTCCAAATGAATGCTATAGTTCCTCCATGTTTGCTGGATACAAAGTTTGCCATATCAACACGAAAAGATATGATATTATGTGTTCAAAACTTTTTTTTTTCTCCAGCCTGCACTGGGCCAAAGTACTGTTTCAGGTTTAAAATAATGGCTGTGTTCGAAATCACATACTAATGCACTGTCTACATAGCTACATATTCAATCGGTATGCACTGCAAACTGCATACTCTGAACAACTAAGAGTGCCATTACCAGCAGACTGAAGTATACTCAAATAATATGTCTTCTTTGCATCTCATTACCGGCCTCAGCTTCAGTGTATTATATATGAAACATGCTTTTTTGCTCTTAAGTGTACTTTAGAGCCTCTGGAGGCTTTAAAAAATAAGGATGTATGTGATATCAGTGTTTTTTGTCTAATGAAGAGCTACAAAATCCACAAAAATCTGAGTCTGAAATAAACATTCATGACTATTAGAAAACCGGGTTCAAAAAACAGCTCATTTCTCGAGACGGTATAGGCTTGGCAGATCACGTTTATTAAATTGACATCTCCCTCAGACATCGAAAATGGGATACAATGGAAGCTCCTGCTGTGTGTGGACTGCTGTGGATGGAGGCAGCAGAAAAGCATATTTTAGTCATCTTAAAAAGAACCATCCAAAAAAAAAAATCAATATCAGTTTAAATGTACTCTATATTTAGACTTCTGACCACTTTAAAGTGCACATATTTACTACTCAATTTGACATCATACTCGGTATGAATAGTATGTTAGTATGTGGCCAGTGTCTGCCTTTTTATCCTCAGAGAGTTGGATCATTGGGGTGTGCTGGCGCGCTTTACTGGCTGGCGCTGTTTTTTTTTGTTTGCTCGTTTGTTTGGGTTTTTTTTGAGACTACCATTTAGTGAAGCCAAAGTGGGATAGTTACAAATCCTGTAAAATTTTCCCAAATGAGATGCTTTTTGTTTTTGTCGATTGCAGGTCGTGCATCTTTCCTGAGGGCTCTACATTTAACAGTAATTCAAATTTCAAAATCCCAGCGGCATACCTGCAGTAATAATCATCCGGCGCTCTGTATCAGCTCCAGTGTATGACGGTTTTGAACTGTGATGGTGGCGTCTGCATTCCTGCCCTGTATGCAGGCGCTTACAGAAGCACATAGAAGGGGACAGATGATGATAATGGAGCAGGTTCCATTAACAGCTCGTCTCCTTTTTCAAACATAATGATCCCATGTGATTACCTTCTATAGAAAACATGCGATGACTGCTGGTTAAACCATTCAGCATTGTTTATAGTTGTAGCTGTAAAAATGAGTTTTTCATCTTCTTTTAATGATCTTCTGTGCAATACTGTGCTGCAGGGCGTATCGCTGCCCTCGATCCTCGGAAGTTTATGCTTCATTTCACGTGAAATGCTGGGATCTGTCTTTCACCTGTTTATTTTCAAAACACTGTGGATCCCTGGTGTCTATTGTAGTGTGTGGGTTTGTATGAGCTGGAAAGGAGGGTGGGGAGGGGGGCAACCTGGAGACACTGTTATAAAACCAAAGGTGAACAAGCATTAAAGGTGGAGTGACATTCCCTCTCAAGAGACAATAACTGGAAAATAACATTGTGTGAGACATGAGGTACAGAGAAAAAAAGATGTGCACTGGGAGCAGGAGAAAGAAAATGAAAGCAGGTGGGTGGGAAAGAGCGAGAAAGAGGAGAGGGTAAAGAGGGAGTCAAGGAGAAAGTAGTTAAATTGGAGGGATGGGGAGAAAAGGTAAATAGACTGAGAGAAAAACAGAGGGAAGGTGATGAGGGAGAAGGTTGAGGACGGAGACGGAGAGGAAGGCAGAGGGAGATATGGAGGAATGAATGGAGGAGAAAAGAGAAGCAAAAATCCATTTTCTCTGCAGGTATAAGGACCTCAGTAGGGGGACAGGGCATGCTGCGACTGCCCAAGACCCTCTATACACCCACTATCATTAGGACACCAGCACACACACACCAACACATATTACTTAGAAAGGAATTGATACGCACAGTGAGAGGTCTCAGTTTACTTTCGAGGCTGTAACACTCTGAGAAAGACTTTGCACCAAACCTCTATCCTGCAGCACTCGACTATCTGTGAGAGTCGGCTGGAAAGAGAATCAAAACGTAGACACACACACATACAGAAGAGGACAAGGAATGAGAAAGACAGAGGACAAACTGAACGAAATAATGAGTATTAGATAGTGAACAAGGTAGCGTGAGATGAGAGATTTCATGCTTCTGGCTTTAGCTGTTCTTCACTTCAACACATCGCATTAGATGGGAATGTGACGTGTTCTCTGTGTGGGAAAATGACTGACTAAAGCTGGCTGAAAAGCTGGCTGGCCTCTGGGACAGAGAGTTTGTGAATTGGTTGGCTGACAGGCCAACTGGGTGAGTGGGTGGGTGGTTGTTTCATTTGGTGACATCTTGGCAGGAGAGTTGGCTCGGCAATGTCAGTGGCTGGTTGGTTTGTTGGCAGCGAGGCGGGACGATTGGCTAACTGGCTTGTTGGTGGGTAATGACTGACAAGGTGGCTGTTTCTGGAGTGTTTGGTTGACTTTTGGTTGGTTTTGGTGGTTAGGCTGGCTGGTTGCACTGGCCGACCCCTTGGTTGACTGGTTAGTGTTCTGGCTAATTGAGTGGGTCAGTGATAAAACTGTCGACACCAGCAAAACATGGGCATAGATGTTTTTTCAAGTCATTAACATATATAAAGATAGCCGACATGACAGCTCCCCGAAAGCAAAGCCAAAAAATCTTGATTGCCCCACTGGTGGCTGGCAGCCTGTTAGCAGTTTGTTTGTTTGTTTGTTTCATTTAAGTCCGCTGGGTGTATGGACACAACCTCGATACTGTGGCTCCGACCCTGATCACAACTACTCCACTACTCTAAAAAAAAGACTGGCCCATTTCCTTTGTAGGACCTTTCCAAAGGGCCCAAGAACCATTCCATAAACTGTGGAACCTTATCTGTGTTTTCAGTTGTGGGTGCTAGGGTCTAAATTTTGTTCCTAAAGCGTTATTCTTGGTGTCAAAAAAGTCCCTGCCCAGGTGGTCCTACTTTCTGGTGGCATAAAAACAGCCTGTCCTACCCCGAACAACTGGTGTATAGGTTATCTGTACAAGAGATGCAAAGAGCGAAAAAGTCCAAATAGAGAGGTTGATCTGGACTGATGGGTTAAACAGGACTTTTGCCCAGGAGGCTGGGGTTCGTGTCCCGTGTGAAACCAAAAGTCAGCATTTAGTTTTAAGTTATTTAAGTCATGTTACATCATACTTCCATCATGTCACATCCGTGGATTCTGTCACTTGACATATATAATGTCTATAACTTATTTTGACCAAAACCACATGCTTTTCCTAAACATAAACCAAGTAGTTTTGGCACCTAACCCTAACCAAACTGCTTTTTCACAATGTTAACCACGTGTTTAACGTCACCTGAAATACGCTTCATGACTCACATATTGTAAGGTCCAGTACCTGTCACCGGTACTCTCCAGCACTCATATAAGTCATTTTGGCAGTTGACCTACGCAAATAAAACTATAACCCATCTAGCATATTGTTGCTACTTTGGTCTTTTATCACCTCTGAATGTCTCCTTCACAGTTTATTACTTTCAGTGAGCAGAGTTGCTGCAAACTAATAATGATTATGACTGCGTTGTTGTTTATTTGTATGTGAAAACTGCATACTAATATGCTACATGTGTAATACTAATTTGTTTTTCCAATTAGGTTGTGGTGTGAAATGTAATTGCTGCTTGCATTAAGTTCACAGGCAATATTTATTCCAAATGAAAGGACTGCTACATTTGAGAACTGCATACAAGTCGTAGGTGGTCAGGACAGATGTTGGGTGAACAAAATACAGGCATTTGACGCCAGACATCAGGATTCAAGTCCTGCATGCAATACAATTAACAGATTGTCTCATTAAATCAAGATGTCATTGTTGACTTATGTATGTTAAGCCAAGACCACAATATTTTCCAAACTTTAAGCAGCTGTTGAAAGTACTTAATTTAATCATGCTGTAGTTGCTATGAGCAGATTTTTATTCTAAGACTGGATAAATTATATAAACATAAGTTTATGGACACAAGGTAGAACTATCTGGTCAAAAAGATGCATATGTCCATATGCCTCTGAACTGGAGAGATATTGTTATACCTCTGCAAAAAGAAAAGAAAAGAAAAGAAAAGAAAAGAAAAGAAAAGAAAAGAAAAGAAAAAAAAAAAACTTAAAAAGGAGTTCAGGATGGATGATTTGGCAATCAAACTGTCTGAATTGTCTCTTCCCAACAGTGGTTCTTTGTTTCTTTTAATCTCACAATCTCTCCCTAACATTGCACTGTGAAATATTTCTATTTTCTATTGTGCTATTTTCGATAAGCGCCTGGCTGTCACCTGACCGATGAGCTGACAGGCTCCAAGTGACACTAACACCACATGTTGTATAAAATACTAATTTTCATTGTGATTGTAATATTTAATGCTAAATATATTAGTCTTATGTTGCGCAATGAAGCCTGCTAACAAGCATATATTTTTTGGCTGATAATAATAATAACGGTTATATATGACTTATCCAATGATCAGTTACAAAGTGCTTTACAAGGCAGATAAAAGAACAGAGGATCATGTCACAGAAGGGTGGATCTCTTCTATTCCATCCAATCAAGAACGCATTTTATTTCTTCCGCTATGAGCATGGTCTAGAAAAAAACAGGTAGCCTATAGGTCATCTATCAGGATGTTAGTATCTTTTCCTATATATTTTCTGAAGGCTGCTGGAAATTGTACAACTTCACTGCAGCTTTTCATCACCACCTCCATCTTCGGCCGCCTGATCTTGTCTACTTTCCATGCGAGGCGCAGTTCATCTCAAATGAACCTAGTGTCTGTGGGCAAACAACATCATTCATCCGGAGCCTACTTTTGCTGCCAGCCTGCTGTAAAGTGTGGCTAACTTTGGCAGCCTGCTCTGCCTGCAGGTTAACGTCCATGTCTATGATGAATGCGATCACTCATTGCTCCAGTCTGGTGGTTATATACCAGTTTATTACAGTGTACATTCAACCTTAATTCCATTTTCTCTATCGAAATACGGCCAAACAGCGCTGGTATTATGAGCTGACATCTGTCCAACTTTACTGATAAACACATCTGGGGTTGCATGGGCCATCAGGGCATATGCGCTGGGCAAGTTGGGTTGCTGTCTGATGGGGCCGTAGCTTTGACTAGTAGCCGGCAGTTGCATAACACCTTAGAGGCAACAGTTAACTGGCATTATGCATGAATAAAATATTGATAAATAGTATTTAAGGTGTCGACTCATAAGGGAGTGTTTAATTGTGTAGTTGACCAGTTGCGCACATCCCTAGTTTAAACACAACACAAAGTTAACCACTGCCATGAATTGTATGGCAAAATCATGGTACAGTGGTTTTGAGAATCAGTACAATTATCATCTTGCCCCTAATATTTTGATCACAGTCTTGTAAATGCAATGAGGACAAGTGTTGTGAAAGTTTCAGAAGTCAGCAGTTCACTTTTAGACATGACCCTTATTTCTCACCTCAAATTTGTTCAGAAACAGATTTTGGTGGATCGCTACAGTGAAATTTGTTAAAATTTATGTAACCTACGTCATACAATGGGACCTTACAACTCATGCTCACCCTCCTCTATTGGCTCGCAAAACTAGGAGCGTCAGGAGGGAGGACTGCAGTTGGATGCTTCTCAACTATAGAGGTAGCCCATCAGAAAACACTCTATGTTGGGAATTTTGGCACTGACAAACAACCAATTTATTGTTGTTGATGGCTTGGTGACTGGCTGCATAGATAATTGGTGGATCTCTACAAAAAAAAATGAAACGCTGTTTGTCTGCTGAAATTTTGGCTGCATTATTCCATCTCATTTTCCATGAAGCAGTTTCACCTATTTGTGATTGTTAATGAAGTTAAATAAAGGGCTGAATTGTCATTTCCTATTATTTTCCTCTCGTTGTGCAGACCTCTCCCTCCCTCTCTTTCTCTCTCAGCTATTCCCCTGGGGTATTTCTAGTAAGCCGAACCACCTGTCTCTCTTTGCATTAGAGGATAAATCTACTCTCTGCGGACAATCACACATGAGAAACACTCACATAGTTGTCACCAGGGTGTTTTCTAATGCCAGCCAAATGTTTAACCTTTCTCTTCATCAGATTAACAGACTCAGTGCAGGAGATAAAGACGGCAGGTAGAAAGAGACAAAGAGATGAAGAGAAAGGGAGAGAATGGAAGAGAAACAAACAATGGCAGTAGTGGAGTAAAATAGAGAGGAGGGGAGAGCGAAATAGGAGCAGAGAAGGAGAGAGCGGTCATTTGAAGTTGCTTTGGCAGTCCTCTGTGACTTGGCAGCCATTGAGTCGGTACCACTCTCTTGCCAATGTGGGCCAACATGTGCCTGTGCGTGCCAACTTGAGCCAATGCCTGCTGCCCCGGCCAGTCTTTTGAAAAAAAAGTAGGCCTTGGTTTTGACACTTTGATGTTCAAGGGGTTTTAAGTTGCTCTGAAATACGATCTGACTTGGTAGAGATATGGAGGAGAGGGCTTAGACGGAGGAGAAAGGAGGGCAGAGGAGGATGTGTGAAAACCAAGCAACCTGCATGTCAGTGTTCTCGTGATAGAACGGCTGATCTGTAAAGTGAAGGTGAAAGTTTGATCCTCAAAACATCTGCAGCCCTTATCTAAGTGTCCTTCAGGAAGACACCGAGCTCATTAAAGCCATAGCGAGCATCATTCCACCCCTTCAAGTAGCATACAGTTATCTTAAAGTTATCCTACTCAGTCACTGATTGTGATCCAGTAGTACTCTATATTTATAATTATTCATCTGGTTGATGGTTTTGTTGAAAGCTGGAGGTATTGCTTGACTGAACAGGTTTTGGTACTTCGTATTAGGTTCCCTAAGTAATGTACTTATTTTAACCCAAACCATACCTTACTACTGGTACTTTGTCTTTATACTTTGGTTTCCTAACCCTACCGACATAGTCTTTGTGCCTTCTCTTCAAAAGTTTATCCAGACTTTGCACATTTTTAATTGCAAACTTGACTCAAGAACGGTACCTGCAGCGTAGTTTGAAACACAGGGCCAAACTGCTTTATTTGATGAGTTGCAAGCGACAATGTGTTCATCCAAGGTTTTAAGAATTAGTGCTACAGCACCTGAATAAGTGCCGCAACATTGCAGGTGAATGAAGTAAGACATATGTGTACAGACATTTTAGTGCCAACATCATGTTTGTGTTAGCTGGAAGTAAAACAAAGGAGAAACTCACCTCAGAGTGGTAAACCACATAACCAAGATAAAACGTCATATGGCTGCGTTGTCGGGTGCCAGAATTGAAGTAGGAGTCGCTCAAATTTAAAGTTTAATCTCATACCAGCTGCCACTGCCAGTCAAAAAAAGTCGAGACAGCGATGGTTAAATGATATTAAATTTGAATGAAATTAAATAAAGACATGGAGATGTATGCAAGCTGTGACAGAATAAACAAAAAGAATTCACAAAATGTCAGAAAGGAAATATTCTCATACCTATTTGCATTATTAATCAGAAAAATACAACCAATCATCTTCTGAATTCAAGTCTTTAACTAAAATATCACATGCCTTGGTTACCTTGTTAATTTCATAAAACACACTTAATTTAAACTTGAAAGACAAACAAAATAAAACTCACCAAAACCGTCTTGGTCAGTCTTTCCACTTTTGTAACAATTACCGACTCTGGTTTGGTCAAAATAGATCCTTAATTCACTGTGTTAAATGTGAAAATAGTCTGGCTTTACTGGGATGTTTTTGTCATGTTTTTGCAGACTGTTAAATGAGCAAAATAAAACGAAAGACGAGGACTGAAATTCCCAAACTGGCTGCTTTGTTTTAATTTCAGTTGGTAAAAGGCTCATCATGTCAGTCAGCTTAGTAACCTAAAAGAATTATAGTTTCCTCTGAGATATTCTTTATCTACTTTGACATTTAACCAAGCCTTAATTAATACTGTAGTTCAGTGTCCAGGTGTGACATTGCTGGAGGACGTCCAGCACACAAATTTGCATGTCCACATAAATATACAAAGAAGTACATGAACTTGTCCAACACAGGCATTAATTCACAGGAATTCAAGTTTGCACAACTTCATTTTAAATACAGGCCTGGGGGTAAATGCACTCAGAGCTACACACAAATAATGCACACAAACACACACACACACACATTCAGTGGAGTCACCTTGGCCAGTTGACTGCAGGCTCTGCTTTTCCCACTCACACTATCACGCTACACAACCCAAGATAACCACATACTATACTGTGTGTTCTTCATATGTTTACTCATTCATAACCTGCAGAAACTACAAACAGAAATAAAGTAAGTTGTCCATCCATACTCGTGCAAACATTATACAGTAGTTTTCCATCACTGTTTTGCTCATATATATCTATAACACTTTTAATATAAGCAGTAAAGATACACGTTGAATCAGTCGCCAGTGCAACTTAACAATTACCAGCGGGGCAAAGTGGGCAACTCCTCAAGGGGGCTGAAAGCTCCAGATTCATCATGTGGCAATTAGTTTGTGATCCTTTAATTAATGGCAGTTTGTTTTTAATAATGTTATTAGTAAGGCAATGCTGCCTTTAAATCCATCAAAAAGTTAAAGGAAATGGATGATTATAAAGTTGCAAGATGTGTTCTCAGGTTTACACCAGGTGCTGTGGTTGTGTTTAGACCAGTTTGCGCTCTCCTCTCTTGTGCATGTTGCTTGACTGGTTTCTGTACTGAAATGCAAAAATCACAATGAAAACCAAACATTTCCAATCAGGTTTTTCAAGGTGAGTGACGTGTCTTCGTTGTGTTTCTGTTCTGGTATGAGGCCGAAAGTAGTGTCAGCCAAAGAGGGGGAAAAAATGTTTTTACTTGGACTTTTGCAAGTTCAGTACTTAACAGATCTGCACTGGTACATACTGACTCCAGGAAACAGCCATACATTTAACTTTAAAGTGTTACAAACTCACCCTGTCACAGTGTGATAAAGTTCAGCTTTAACGTTTACATGTTTTCCCTTAAAGTTTACTGTAGATGTATGTGCTCGCTGCTGGGACTGCAAACCTGCATACTCGACTTGACTGCTGCTGATTCTAGCTCGTACAACGGCTGCCATCAAAACCTCTTCTACATACAAATCTGGAACTGGTATTCTGAAGAAAAGAGACTGTCTTGGGGGTTTTGGGCTTGTTAGGTCATCAGTGTTATTTCTGGCTGATACTTACACAGCGTTTATAGCCTGGTATTGTTTTGCATTTTGATGGAAATACTCGTATTGTCAGATCATTTCTTATTTCTGCCACTGTCATGATAAAATGACGACATGACAACCCTATGAAGCCTGCCCTTTAATCTTTTGGGAGGATAATATTCATACTTTTCAGTAAAAAACACATTTAGACAACCAGATCTGGATATACCGAGACAACCTCACAATGAAACCTCATGACATGTACAGAAAAAAACTGAAAAAAGTTGTAATTTATGGGACATGCGTGTATGTACCTGGAACACAGGTCAGGTTGTTGTTTATCAGTAGTGACACATATTGATCCGTGCTTCACAGGTTGAGGTTGCTGACCTCACACGTGAAGGAATATTAACACTCAAGCGGAACATACACACACTCATGCATAGACCTGCCCTTTTATACGGTGTAGAGACATTTGACTTGAGAACATGAGTTGTACCTTTATTTACACACACAGTATCTGACAAACACACATGCTCATCGGCACATGCATTACACATGACACACACTGTGCCGACAAGGAACAAATATTGAGTGAGGTGGTTGCAGATTAATAATTTTCATATGTCAGTGAAGGCTAGAGTAACTAGTTTATGTGTGCTGTTTGGTGTGTGTGTGTGTATTCTCTTCACTAACTATAATTATAAAAAGACAGAATGCTTTTTTTAAGTTGCAATGCATGTTGATGCACATTAGTATTTTTGTTGCTTTTTAGAGTGACTTACAGGGACCGAAGCACTTTCATAATAATTGTAAAACAGAACAAACAATAAAGATATGTATCAGTGTTTGACACCTCATCAATAGCAATAAGAAAGTCGTTTGATTAAATGATCAATAGTTCCACTTGATTGCATTAAATGCACACCTCAGTGAAAGAACATAATGAACAGCTCATAAGCAGTGTGTCACATCCTTTGATAATGCAGTGCGCTACGAGTGACACACAAACATGAAGCGTGATTCCTCAATGGCTCATAAGCATCCTATCATATCCCGAGGTGCTGCGAGTGTAGGGCTGCAACTAATGATTACTTTCATAGCTGATGAATCGGTCAATTGTTTTCTTTATTAATCGAATAGTTTGGTCTATAAAATGTCAGAAAATGGTGAAAAGTGTTGATCAGTGTTTCCAGAATCCCAGGGTGACTCATTCGTTTGCCTTGTAATGGATTTATTCATTGAAAAATCAGCCCCTCTGTTCTTGGTTTTAATACTTTTGTTACTTTTTGAGAAGCAAAGTGGTGTGTTTGTCTCTTTTGCTGAAAACGGTTATTTATTTCAAGGTTGTATGAGCTTTTCCATGAATATAAATTTAAGGCATACATCCTTTGTGTTGGCTAATTTTGTATGAATGTGTGACTGGACAATTTTTGTCAGGTTATTACCTGACTGGAACTCCAAAAAAATAATGTTTACTGTCCTAGAGCAGAAAAGAAACCAAAAAGTATTCACAGTTAAGAAGCTGCAATCAGAGAATTTGGACTTTTTTTTCCTTTGAAGGTGACTCAAACTGATTAATTGACTATCAGAATAGTCAGTGATTAATAATCCATTAATAATTGATTAATCAATGCAGCTCTATACAAGTGATACACAAACAGCCAATCATTTAACAGGCATGTGATGACAAGTGACGACAATAACAGAAACAGTGTTGTGTGTAAACTGTGGAAGAATACCTTCTCAACCGAGTACACAGCCTGTCATCAGTCAGGACCTTCATGATCAATAACAGTTGATATCAACCGATATTAAACTACACCATCGTGATAGACTTTTCAGCTATATTGTGCTCGGCACAGTATTTGGTTCAGCAGTTATCTTACCTGCTTCTACCTGAGGGTCACCGTGGACAGTCAATGACAGGGCTGTCACATGGAGATGGACGACCAGCCATTCACACTGACAGTCACATTTATGGGTAATTTAGAGTTGCCAATTAACCAGCATGATTTTTTTTGTCTGTCGGAGGAAACCAGAGCACCCACTGAAATCTCACACAGTCACAGAGAGAACACAAAAATTCCACACAGCCTTTTTTCTGTGCTACCCACTGCACCACTGCGCCACCCCTATTTGTGTAGAGTATCATTAAAATTCCACTGATAAAAAGAATATTAATTGCTGCCATTTGGTGGGAAATCTTTGCACAAGCAGAATTTAAACCCTCATTAATGTAACATAATACAGCTTGCGTGCTAATACATGCATCCTTATGTACAAGCATTCGTGTTCAGATTCTTTGCATGCACAGAACTGTGTGTGTGTGCTTGTTTGTGTGTGAATGTCTCAGCATGTGCAGGTGCCCGCTCTCTCTCTCTCTGCCTGTTAGTTAGATTGATAGTCAAATTAATCTGCAGCTCCGTCCAGGTATAAACACGCTGCCTGCTGGCCAGGATACATCCCCCTCTATTAACGCCATAATTCAACGCACCCTCCAGCTGCCTGCCCTGATCATAGGAGGGTAATTGCAGGGAGGGTGCGCTTGATTTATTGACGGGGAGGATATGGTGGATTACAAGTTGATTTGGAGATTAATTTATGGCTCATTTTGCATTTTGGGTAATTGGAATGTGTGTTTTTTGGAGAGCTCTGACACAAACACAAACACACACACCCACACGTAGTACACAAATATGAAATATGAGCGGTCAGCCAAAGTACAGAGTGCCGGGAGCCGTAGGAGGGATGCTGCCCTGCTTGAGGACACTATGGGAGTGATTGTGGACACTGTAACAGATGCACAGCGGTCCCATCAAATTATGATCACAGGGTAATGGTGAAAAAAAAATCAGTGTAGCCTGGATACATGCGCTGTCTGTGTGCCAGGATGATCGCCTGAAACAGGACTTCCAACTTAAACATGAACTCTTGACATGAAAACAGAGAAGGACGGGAAACTAATCCAATTAGACTGGTTTAATTTGTTTTGTGGAAGACTTTATTTTTTAGCGTAATGTAATTTTAAGTTGATTTATTTGCTTCCTTTTCAGTTGATTTGTCAGTGATGTTGCCAGTTGCATTGACAGATGTTTTTGTTCACACCTGCTATCTGCTTCAGCGCAGTGGCACGTCCCTCATTTGTGTAAATAGATGCACATAGGGACTCATGAACACACATGCACGTATACACAGCAGTAAGAGTGAGATTCAATGTTTTATTCATAGCTGTCTTCAAATGCAAATAAAGGCAACCAACTGTACCCTTTCTTAGCCATGTTACAAAATAACAAGCCACACAAAGCAAACCACACACGCACACACACACACACAAAAAAAGCTGTGTGTGTATGTATTAGACATAGAAACTTGTTGATAACAAAAGGGTTATGGATGTCGGACACTCACATTAGACACAGAATGGCATCCACAAATCTTTCCTTTCACCTTTTAAATCTCTTTTTTCACCCCATTCATTCCGAGGAGGACAGGATGCAACTTTACTGGACAGCTTTTGCTGACATTAAATTGTCAAGTCAGGCCAAATTTATTTGTAAGACGTGTTTGCCAAAACAAGTCAGTAACCAGAGCAAGAGCGCAGAGCAGCAGAAAACCATGAGAGAGAATTCGTCAGGGCAAGAGGTCGTGTCACAACTGTGTACGAGTGTGCAAAAGTGTGTGTATTTTTTGGTATTAAAAGTAAAAGTAAGTAAAAACACATCTGATGTATATTGGTAAGGGTTTCACTCACTTACTGTGCAGTGTATGAACAAAGTTAAAGGATAAGTTCAACATTTTGGGAAACACGTGATTGCTTTCTTGCTGAGTGGCAGATATGACCACTCTCATGTCTGCATGCTAAATATGAAGTCGCAGCAAATAGCCAGATAACTTACCTGAACATAAAGAAGAAACAGGTGAAAACAGCTAGTCTGGCTCTGCACAAAGAAAACTCACTAATTAGTATCTTATATCTGGTTTATTCAACTGCGCCTGGGCAAAAAATAATCCCACACATAAACCCTCCTAAAATCACAATGTGTCATTTTTACCCTGATAGTTTTACTGAAGTATTGAGCCTTAGAGTTGCATGTTTGATGGGATCTCGTGGGATGCTCTATTAATATCACAGCACTTTTAAGGACATTTCGTGCGTCATTTATCTGTCATGTCTGGAGAATTTATTATAGAGTTATAGACATGAAAACAAAAGTCAGGTGAACTTCTTCATCAAAGTGAGTTTTTTTTTTTTTTCAGGGTTATCATTGTCAAACAGCCACAGAAAGTGAAGTTACAAACCTGACATAAGTAGGGTCTATGTCAGGTATGTGACCTGAGTTAATTATGTTACATAAAATTAAAAGAAGTCAAAGTTGACTCTTGGTTTTATATGGGGCACAAACTGTGGTCTTGTGGGTGAAGGGCAAAAGTTTTTGTTTGTTGAAGACAAAGTTGCTCTTTACATTACATCACCTGAAATGTTATTGTCACTGTCATTAGCACATAAAGTGACAGACCATCTTAGTATAAGTCAGTACAGACCAAATTGAATGACATCCAAAAAGCATGTGATAACAAGCAAAATGTGCCATTTGATGAGGCGAAGCCGGCTGGTTTCAGATTTTACTACCCTTGAACAGAGGCCAGTTTCTTTTCATTTTGACTTTGACTTTTTTCACCAAATGTCAAGTATGTGTTGAATTAGTTCTTTAATGTTGACACATTTATGCAGAGTGCAATACTGATACTCAATACTGTCACCTCTTTTGATATCAGGCCTAAAAACCTCCAACAAGAAGCTCATTCATTTTCTAACTGAGTGAATGGACCTTTAATATTCCTGCAGTCCCTACAAGCTGACGCGTAATACCATTTTTGTGGGGATGCAATAATCCTATTATCACAACTTATCTCTCAATTACACAGGAAGACTTTATTTCCCACCGATAGTGGCAAGCCTAGGTACAGTAAATAGGATTGTGGAAAACAGATCAGACTGCCAATAACATGGACATGTGTCTCATAAAGGATCATGATAAACACCAGTGCTGTTAATGCTGCTTTGTTGGCCTGAAAAGTGTGCATGTCTCATGTGAGTGAAATAACCCAAGGCTATGAATCACAAACACTTCTCTAATAAGATCAAGATGAACCATAAATACCATCCTTGCACAATCTAATCCGTAGCACTATATTAACTCTGATATTCAGCATTTCAAGAGTTCATTTTTCTATTTCTTGGGGCCATTTTCTTGTCTGCTTAATAAAGCCCTGCGCCACATAAATGTCCTCCTCTTGCCTTTTGACAGATATTCACATTAGCAGCTGTCTCAAGGGGTGAGATGTTCCATTAAGACCTTATTAACTATAATTTTGGGGTAGAAATTTGCAGAAAACAAGAATTTTCTTAGAATTTTACCAAAAAGTTCAGCTCCTGCCTGTAGCAAACCACATATACTGAAGATTAAATCAAACTTTGTTTACTTTAGGTCTACCTTCTGTTGATAATATTATGTTATAGCACCTATGCTGGAAAAACTTGGAATTCATCATCAAATAATAATTACATTTGCAAAAATGTAAAATTAAAAAAGTATTAGACTGAGATTTTAGGTAATATGCTTGCTGCAAGAAACAGCAACATAGAAACACTAGCGCACATATTCAATGGGCTGTATACCCTGGAAGTAAACCTGAAAGTTACAAAACTTTTTTTGCCATATTTCCAAAGTGAACAATTCATATTGGACTGAATCTTTGTGTCCAATATTTAGTTTTATAATGTATCCATGTTTTGTTGATCCAAGCTATCTAAGGTCACTGGTCTGTAGTCTCATATTTAGCAGCAGTCATGAAGGTGGTATCAATCCTCTTATCTAACTTTTGGCAAGAGAGCAAAAAAAGAGTTGAAGCCTGAAGTTTGCATTTATGTGGACACCTCACACTGTCCATGACCGCTCTCTCTGGACAAATTACCCTATCCAATCAGATGTCTGCTGGCAAATCACACAGAGGAGGGTAAAATCAGTGATGAATGCCGAAAATAAATCTGTCGACAAGAAAACGATAAATTGATTTGAAACACCTTTGATTTCTAAAGTTGACTGAAGTTCTTCTGGGAAGAAGCCAATTAAAGGAAAGTTCCAACCTCAGATAGTTTGTGAAAACACAGTAGGACTGCTGTGATGTTCAACAAATCCAGGTGATGTTTGGGATGCAGTTTCACCCTTTGGTATACCCTCCGTCTTCCATTCAGCTTCATCTACCTCTGCTTTAATTAAGTGATTTCCTATATTCCCCTGAATCTCACAAACAAAAGCCATGAACATTATTATAATTAGGTGTGGGAGGAATATAATCAGGCTAAGTTTAGCTTAGTTATCTGTTGGATACTCAGTTTTAGTGGCTGTGTGTGTTTCTTCCTCTTCCAATACTCCTAAATATATTCAGAGTTGGATAATACTTGTTTGCCTCACAGGTAATTGACAATAGAAAAATGACTATCTGCTAAATATATGAACATCAAGGTAATTCGGATGCAAAGGCCTCGTTGGCATTAAAGTATAGCATAGCTAATGGTGCAGCTCTCACATGTAGCACATTAAATACTCTAGTGTCTTTTACTTCAGGGCCATTTTACTAACTGACGCATTTAAATGCATTCCACACAGAGCCAAATGTGAATACACACCCACACACAGACACACAATTTGCATCCGTAAGAGGCGCACAGCATGTGCTAAATGCTTCTGACACAGCGTTTGCATTGCAGTCTAATTGAATCGTCATGTTTATAGTGAGATATGCATAATACATTCTCCTTTACATAGATGCTGTTTTTAGCGTTCAGCGTTAGGCCTCTGGTTTCAGGGTTGGACAGGCTAAAGGGGAGCGAGCATGACAAAGGCTGACACAACGGTGAAAAAGAGAGCAAATGTAGAAGGACACAACGGGGAGATAAACAAGAGAAAGCTGTTTTATTTCCCTCGTTTTCAGTTCATCTCAGTTCACTGTGCATTACTGGCATGGATCTATAGAACAATATCATCAAAGCAGCGAGATAAAAGAGCGTTTTAACATAAAATCCCTTTCAGCTCTCAGATGCGTGAGTGTGTTTGTGTCAGTGCCGATCCGAGGGAGGATCTGAATTTCTTTGAATTAGGATATTTCATCACATACCAGTATTTATAGTGCACCACATGATTCATGATTCACACGCATCATATATTATCATGTACTGACAAATAATCTTCAGTAACGTGGCTATAATAACAAAATACGTAAAGGCTAATGATAGAACGGCTAAAACGGCTCCCATCCCATGAGTCTAATCAGTTGATTAGACTCACACGTCAGTCTACAAACGCTTGCTCAGTAGAGAACGAGGACAGTCTCTTTTAGCTTTTGTTGCTAAAACTGGGTGGAAAAATTTAGAGTTACAAGAAAACCTGCACTGTGATTCAAAGTCTGTAGGGCGGCCCTTCATACCCAGGGGGTGACATGTTTTGTTAGCATAATATCACGATATCCACAATTATTAAAGACAGTAACTACTCTTGCATGACAACATTAATATAATATCAATATATTGCCCAGCCTTAGCTGCAAGGTTCCAAGTTATAGCTTTGAATTTTGAGGTCCTGTGTTCATTGACCGGTTCACTGCGTTGCAAAGTTAATACATTTACTCAACTGTGTTAGAAATGATTTTGCAAAAGTATCTGATTGTGATTGTTTTGATTGATATTGCAAATGTGATATGATTTGCAATATTAGAGGGAATCATAACTTTACATGATTACTTTAATTTTTTATCAAAAAAACACATTTAAATGATCATGGTGTGATTTTTTGCAGGGATTTTTCTTAAGTCTGTAGAATCTGACATGTAGGCCAGGACATCTCTGCAGCATAGTAAAAAGAAAGATATTATTTAGCTTGTTACTAAATGCTTAAATACACTGTGTAGTGTACTATTCTTTGTTCAATTGATTATATAATAAATTCACAAGTGTTCCTTTAGGGAAGATTTAGAAGACGATTAAGATGGTCAACAGGCTGCATATTATATTAATGTTGATAACGTCAGCTTATCTTGTGAATGTCTGCCTGCTGGCCTGCATGTTTTTGTTGTTTGTCCCAGTTGTTTTTTGTTTTGTTTTTTTTGTTGCTGCTTTCTTGTTTTATTTTCAGTGAAAATTAATTCATTTTTAGTCTAAAAGTCTTTCCAACAACTGGTCATGTGAGTCATTTGTTCATTTGTTCGTCTTTCACAGTATTGTTTCATAAGTCCCTGATAAAAAATTGTAATACATTTCAAAAGTTTATTTATTTTATTTTGGTCTTGTTTTCAGCAGTATATTTTTTTTATCATATTTTTTTGTGGGCAAAATTAATATCGTCTGTGTTATAAAGCATAAAAAAGGTCGAAATAAATGTGAAGGGTTCATGAAAGGCTGGATGATGTGTGTGTGTGAGATGGAGAGCGAGCCACAGGAGCATAGAGGAAAAGGTAACTGAATCACTGGAGGAGAAAACAAGGTGCTGTAGGCTGGAGATGGATTGATGAGGAGGAGAGAAACTGAGAGATGGATGGATGGATAAAAGGCTTTCCAGGCCTCGAGTTCAATGCTCAGTGGTCTTGGTTAGGTCAATGACTGAAAAAAAAATCCCTGTGCCCCCTCTAAGACACACACACGCGCGCACACACACACACACACACACACACACACACACACACTCATAGCACTGATGGGATAAGTGGTTTAGATCCACTTAGATGAGAGGTTGCGGTTAGGGGACAATGGGTGAGCCGTTGGTGTATGTGTGTGAGAGAGAGAGAGTGTGTGTGTGTGTGTGTGTGTGTGTGTGTGTGGGAGAGAGAGAGAAAAAGAGAGATCAATGTGGTCCTTTGTGTCTGGGGGTGAACTTGAGAAATACACACACACACACACACACACACACACACACACACACACACACACACACACACACACATACACAACAATTAGAATCACCTTGAGCAGATCCAAAAAATCCAGCGACATGTTGAAAACACATTGCATCATCCACAACAAACTTCAAAGTTTTCATTTCATTAGAAAATTTGGCTCAAGGACATACTGTCACACGTCACATCATAACAGCGGGATGTAGCGAGATGTCTCGCTGTCAGTAGGAGCTCAAACCTCCAACATAACACTAATGAAAATAACAACTCACGTTTAGCAACAACAAAAACAGTTTTCTTATGTTTGGGACAGCCTTAACACAGTCCATAGATCCCACCCGTCCTATAAGCTCTGTTTTGGTCTTTACTTGTTCCGTCTGGTTCTGCTTCTGAATCCTGCCTTATACTCACCAGCTTGTCGCTAACTTGTCTGTCTGCTGTCTGGTCCTTGGAAGGTAGCATACAATGGGTTTTTTTAGAGCTTGTTCACAGACGCTTGTTCAATAGAGACTGAGGACAATCTCCAAGGTTTTGCTGAAAAAACCAAACCAAAATACTGGAGCAGTGACATATTTTTAAGCTTTGTGCATAAGTTCTGTAATATATGACGCTTAGGATTAGAGGTGGCAGTAGTAAGTTCATCATCATCATTCATCACATTGGCACTGGGAGATAACTGCATGTATAGAGCACTGGAGGTAACAACTGACAACTAGCATTATCCTAAAATGGAGGAATCCCGCTCTTAAGATGAAACGCTATAAGCTTCTTTTTTTATTTTTAATACCAGACAGTTTGAGCCCATAAGGCCCCTTTAAGCACAGGTGTGAGTAATGCAATTAATGATGGCTGCCATGGCTTGCTTGGACACTTGAATAGACCATTGTTAATGTTATTAGTAACACCACTGCCTTTCCTACCTTGGTAGTCTGGTGTGAAAAAAAAGGCCTAGGGAGTTAAAATGGCTCATACAGACAAGTTGTACTGCTCACTGCAGCATATTTTCAACACCCCCTTTGAAAAGCAGTCAATTTAAGGCAACATTGCACTGCACACTTCGTCACTCTGCCATGCTGCTGTTTCACTGTTCAGACTGAAAACGCTGCTGCTTGATATTAAATGGCATTTTTTAAAAATCCCCATCTCTTAACAAGGATCCACCTGTAGGATCTGATTTTAGCAGCTCTGACTCCGTGCTAAGCTTCAGTTGTCATGTGAGTTGACTGACATCAGTTTTCTTCACAAAGTGAAAGAGCACAGTTAGCTTTGATCACAGGTGGCTTTGTGCTTTTGACTGACAGTGGATTTCAGTAATGATGAACTCCGGTATTTTACTTTTTAAAGTTAGAAATCTGCCAGTCATTTAATAAAACCAGATACCAACTTTTACTCGTCGCAATGAACAAATCCTCTCAATCCCAGCTCGACTGATTCTTCAACACAAGCCTTTATGGACAAAATAATTCGCACAAAATGCAAGGAATGCACTTAGACATAAAGCTGCGCCTTTACAGAGTTTCATTTCTTATGAAATGATGTTTTGTTTGTGTGCGTTAGAGGCTGTACAACCTGCAATTTCTTCTGGGTGCCAATTCTTTCAGTGTTGTCAAAGAAACACTGAGATGTCAGAGGGCCTATAATTTCACCAAAATACCCACAACAGTGCCAAACGATCTACCCAATACTTTCACCATGAAAACAGCTCTTACACTGTTTTACGCAGAGTTCCAGTGTTGGACAAACGGAGGAATGACTCATGCTTGCTTGACTTGCTTTAATACAGAATATGTGTTATTTCTGTAAAGTTGAGTAGTTCACGTACACAACTGCAACTTGAGATTTCCTCTGTGACTTTTTTTTTTACTTTTTCTGTGCCTCTTTCACCAGGAACATGACACACTGCAAAGTTGAAGTCTGCGAATGTCAGTTGAGGAACATTATAATAACATTTTCCCAATTTTGTGTTTGTAATCTGTTCAGGAACTCGACATACTGCATGAAAGTCTCCATGTCGATGACTGTGGAGGAGAGTGATGAGGGGAAATGCTACAGCAGCAATATCCGCCATCTGGAGAAAGCTGAGATAACTCACAGCAAAATGATCACCTGTCCTGATATAGAAGACTATTTGGCGCCATACAAGCAGCCACAGATGACCTGGTATAAGGTACAATTCACACACAAAAAAAGTTCATTGAAGTATTGAAGTCTTTTGTAGATTGTTACACTGTAACGTAATCAATGTATCTCCTGCCAGGAGTGTGAGCGGGTTGACTGGAGAAGCTCCATCACAGTTAACACTACGCACATCTGGATTCCTGAGGTGGAGGAGGGCGACGGGGGAAATTACACCTGTGAGTTACAATATGGATCCAGACTGGTGCGGCGGACGACAGAACTCAAAGTCACAGGTGGGACACGATGGATGGATGGATGGATGGATTGATTGATGGATAGATGGATTGATTGATTGACGGTTGAAGAACAAATCACACATACTTGCTTTTTGAGAAGGCTGGTGGTTTGAGGCTAGAATAGGATTGATATGGTCACACTTCCTTCAATTATATTTCCCCTTTTTGGACTGACTGCAATCTAGAGAGAGATGACTTGCTTAAATGTGAATAAAATGTGTTACAGCCAGGATGAAATAAAAGCAAGGATAACTTTCTGCACAGCTTTGCTGACTGGAGCACCAGATTCGAATTGGACTTCCAGGTAACATTAATTGACATACTGTCATGGTTATTATGGTTGCACGAGGGGTGCAATTGTTAGGATCTCTAATTTCTTGTCCTTTAGCTAGAAAAATTATTGGAAATTGAGCACTGAACCCGGTTGATGGCAATGACTTGATTAACAATGACAGCAGACCTAGAATTGAGAACTGTGGCACATCACAAGCCATTACCAACAGGTAATTACCATGGCAGTTGAGAATATTCTTTATTTTTCTTGTTTATGGTCCCATCCTATCCACAGAAAGGATAGGATGGGATCTGTCAACTACTATTTGACAGTCATGTAAACTGTAAAGGTACTAAATGTCCACTGGAACAAGCACACACACAGTACTTCGGTTTTTATTCAATTGTTCTGATTTTACAGAACTGGTTAATTATACATGTTTTAAACCAATCACAGCAGTTTTGGGTAAACTGGCTGCCATCAAAAGAACAGAGTGGACTCAAACAATGGCGAGAATATGTATTCTGCCCGCTTTTAATATGCAATGAATCTCTCAGCGGCTCCGGAGCATCCATTATTTTGACAGATGCCTAGACTCAGCAATACATCATTCATCATTACTACAGCACTTTTAAAGCTTCCTTGAATGTACAATACGAATCTAAAACAATTGAGTACATTTACATTTCTGGCACCATTTTGTGTATCTGTATTTGTCTTATTCCCAGATTAGACATACATTGTTTCAAGCTTCAGTGGATTTTGACTTAACTTTGACTTGGCAGTAACATCTGCACTTTGCTGTTAGGAGTTTAAGATGACTTCCATCTGCACTTTTGTATTGTGTGTGTGTCAGCGTGCGTGTGTGTGTAAGAAAGAGCTGCAGTCTTTTTGATTGTGTATGCATTCCTGCTTGTGTTTTGTTGTCATGCCATGTACAATATGTATATTGGTGTCTCCAAGCAATTTCTGTGACACACACAGACACACACATACACTTTAACATGCTCTCTGCCTTTGCTTCACAAATTTGGACGCTGTTAGGCAGGGATGGCCCTCTCTCTGTCACACACACACAAACACACACACACGAAAACACGCACTCTGAGAAATTTTCTAGTCTGACATAATGCGATGCCCCATGATTAGCAGCATCGAGCGAAAGTGGATACGCCTTTGCAGCATCATTTTAGAGTATGCTGTCTTGAATTTAGTGCTCCATCTCTCTTACATTTTGACTCCCAGAACCACAGTAAGGTTCTTTTTCATCTCGCTCTTTGTGCTGCCGTTCAGATGTACAGCAACCTCTTGTTGAGTGCAGTTGATATGAACAGGCAATGCTTCATTTGTTAAGGAATTATTCAGAACCACATTTCCTCAGTTCCCTTCATGTACTCTCCTGTGGAGGGAGATAACATGGGAAAACTTGCTGTCATACACCCCCCCCAATGAATTTATAGTCTAAGTAGTGTCTATTGGCTCCCATGTTGAGTTGTAGTTAGGGCAGTGTTTAACACTGTGATCAGATATGATATATCCTTCATGCAGAGCCGTACAGGTTTCTATAAAAGAGAGCAAGAGCTCAAAGGATGGACTGAGTATTAAAACATATGAAGTTAAAATTTCAGTTCTGTTCTACTGTCCAAAATCTCAGTGGAATAGGAATTGCAAATTATGCTGGAAATTTTTAAAAATGTGAGCATTACAGAGAGATTTATAGTAGTATAGTGTTCTGTTTTGTGAAATAAAATACTGAAAGATGATCTTTTTACAGAAACTAAAATGGAATTGTTGTTTTCTTTATTAAAAACAGCTGAATGTCTAGACATCCATTTTCTTCCACTGAAGCTCTGTCTCTCAGGCTGAGCCAGGCCACCCTACAGAGGAAACTCATTTGGGTCACTTGTATCCGTGACCTCATTCTTTCGGTCACTAACCAAAGCTCATGACTAAAGGTGAGGGCTGGATCATAGATTGACTGGTAAATCAAAAGCTTTGCTTTCCAGCTCACCTCCCTTTTCACCATGATGGTCCAGCACAGTGCCATTACTGCATCAATCCGCCTGTCAGTCTCAGGTTCCATCTTGCCCTCACTTGTAAACAAGACCTTAAGATAGTGAAAATCTTTCACATGGGGCAACAACTCACTTCCAACCCGGTGGGAGAAATCCACTGTTTTCTGACACATGGCCTCAAACTTTGAGGCGCTGACTGTCGTCCCGGCTGTTTCACTCTCAGCTGCAACCCAACCCAGTGCAGGCTGAAGAACGTGGCCCGATGAAGCCAACAGAACCACATCATCTGCAAAAAGCAAAGACGCAATTCTGAGCTTTCCAAACTGGATGCCATGAGATCCTGCCCATGAATATCGGAGACAGAAACGGAGACAAGAACTGTTTTTAGAAAAAATTATTTGCAGATGCTCATTTTGCTGTTTACCTTTTTCTGGTTGCCACTGATAGTGACCAAAGACCAAGAATTGCTAGTTGCAACCTGGAAACTGCTGCTGTTGAGACCTGCAATGTGACACAAAACAAATTCCAGGTATGTGAAGTGAGGAAGGGAATTGTGTTGTAGAGGATAAAAATAGACTAGAGAAACTGATTTCTAAAGACAGGATGTGGGTACATCTCACGCTCCAAGGGAAAACAAAATATGCAAATATGTTCAAAGAGATGTATTACATCATCAGTCTGAATCTGCATAGCACAGTGAATTATCAGGTTTCCTAATTGTGACTCTTGGTTGTCATCATGAGACAAACTATGACTGATATAATGAGACCATACTGAAATACCCTGCATTGGTTTGACTGTTCTTACTACACGTTATGAGCTCACATCATGAAGTTTTATGTCTACCTAAAAAGGTGGCTGAACTCCACATGCTACTCAGTTTTTGCCTTCCATTATATCCCTCTGGTTTCTGGGTCATCATCAGATAAGTTACAGAAATGAGCAGGGAACAGCAAACTAGCATATGGGGAGAGACCAACTCAGTGACGCAATATAAGCATGAATGAACCAAACTCTGTGTGAATGTGTGTGTGTGTGTGTGTGTGTGTGTGTGTGTGTGTGTGTGTGTGTGTGTGTGTGTGTGTGTGTGTGTGTGTGTGTGTGTGCGTGTGCATGTGTGTCAGCTGGATGCAGTGCACGCCAACTGCCGTGAGGCCAATTTGTCTCGTCCTGTTTAGGAAGCCAGAATATCTCTCTGACTCTTATTACTTTCTTCCTCATTCAGCCTCCCTCTCCCTTCCTCTCCATATTTGTCCACATTTAGATATTTGACACTCTCTGTCTGCCTCTTTTCTCTCCATTTCTACACACAGAGCTTAGAGCTAATTCTCAGGCCATTCCAGGCTGGTGCTCATGACCCACAGCAAGATTTGTGTGTGTGTGCGTGCATGAATATATATATATTGTGCATCTTCGACATCTGACTAGCTGCAAAAGAAAACAGACCGATTTGTGTGAGATTAAATATGTCATGGTAGCAACATTTGGTGCTGTAAAGGATCCATCACATGGTGCAAACAGGGATCTCTTCAGTTTCAGCCCAGTATTTCTGACAGCATGCTTCCACTGTAAATAATTTTCAGTGAAACCAGCCCCTAAGACATCTGTCAGTGTGTGCCAGGCCTTGGCTAAACATCTCTGTCCTTGATCCTGTAGTTAGGTCTGTGTCTCTTGGCAGCAGGTTTTATCGCCGTGCTTTCAACATTAAATGGAGATTAAAGTGAAGACACAGGCAGAGCCTGCAGATCAGCTGCTGGCGACGATTTTGATTCCAGTAAAATACACTTAGCTGAAAAGAAGTGCTGGAAATAGACCCAAAGTTGCCTCGGAGATTGAGTGAAAACCTGTGTTCTTAATGTTACAGTCTCAATGTGCCTCATTCAAAGCTCCTTAGTGTTACTTTTTAAACATTTACAGCTTTCAATTAACTGCTGCACTCCAGGAATTGTGCACTTTGTGAAGCTGGTGTAATCTCTTGTGTTTACAATACTGTTTATCCTGTCGATTCTTAGTTCTTGTGTAAGGCTCACTTTGCTTCACTGTAACACTGAAATCTTGGTTGTCCTGCACAGTCATGCACAGTAGGACCTGGAACTTCTCAGTTCATTGTCGATTTCCAAGGGGTGTCATCAACAGCATTTTATAGAGGTATGGCCAGTCAGAGCAATAAAATGTGACCTACACAATCAAAGCAATGAAACATAACCTAGAAACAATGAGAGCAATGAAACATATCCACATAGTGATGCTTGGTCTGTTTCCAGGCAGGGAGATAACAGCTGACCGGTTACAAATTTTGTTTGTTCTGACTTGACAAAATTTGATGGAGCGACAAACAATCAAAGCAGCAAAACATGGGACATGTGCCTTTCAAAATTTTGGACCAGTGATGCTCCTCTGTCAGTCTTATTGTGTAAAACCTGGCCCTAAGTAAATGCATGGTTTTGATTGGCCTGACTGGATCCAAGGCTGGTGGGATTCTGTCTGATTGGAAGAAAAAAACGAAAGATGAGCTAGCAGATTTGTCTTGTTTCCAGGCGGCAGTAATTGAGGACATGTTTTACCCAAAACAAAATCCTGAAATTTAGAGCAGCTTATGTGAAGAAGTGCACCACCCAGCTCTAAGCTTCACTATTACCAAATGTCCACATGCTGAGGGAGAGACATGAGGCAAAGACACTGTGGGGAGGTGAAAGGTACAGGTGCATGCTGGTATTCTGAAAACAAGTGGAATTTATTACTGTACTGTAGCCTAGCCTAGCTAACCTAGCAACACAATCTACATGCAGCAGCAATAGTGACACAGCTCGAGAAGCAGTTGAGATACTTCAAGCTCTCAAAGTTTTGTTTACTTGGACTGGTTCAACTGACTTAACCATCTATTCGTTAAATGATTGCATGCAACCTGTGCTGCAGTGTTGGACTTTAAAAGACTTCCACTAGGGTAGGTGTGAGCTCTGCAGATGTAGAGTTTGCTCTGATAATGCATAAGATGACTCTCACTTTTGCTTTTGCTTTTGTAAAAGTACAATTTAAAATACCTCTGCAGCAGAAAGTAAACCCCACATTTCTGTAGCTTTCCTATCAGTCACTTCGTCACACTTCATCCTGTCAGACTCTTAGAGGCAGAATTATTTTTCTCTGCCTGTTGTCGCTTTTCTGACTGTCTTTTTGAGTTCAGCATCATGACATTTTGTGACACCGGTAGTTCTTGGCCGCTTGACAAATGATTCAGTCGCAGTCTGTTCCTGCACTAAAGATGGCGCCAGATGCTTTTGACTCATTTTAAGTCGTCAAGAATTCATTCCCTCTGTGACAGGAAAACACATTACCCCGGCCGCCACAGACTCCTCTGTGTTAAACTGGACCTAATGCTAGGTGTGTAGTGCTCAAAAATAATACAACCTTGATTTTTGCGAGCATAATTTCTTGAAAAAAAAAAAAAAAAACTTTTATTCAGGTCAATATGGTATTATGGATGAAAATGTAAAGAACCAAGTGGATCCTGGCTAGTCTTCATTGTTCAGTGTGATTATCATTGTTCATAGCATTTTTAAAATGATTCTAATGGCATGCAGTTTTGTTTTTAAACATATGAAACAACCCTGACAAAGTTGGTGCGGTCTATATATTGCTTTCAGGCCATTAATGTCAGAGGGCGGGGGGTGTAATGGCATACATTACTGTCTGCTGCAGTCTTTTTGTATGCTATTACTGGAAGTTGCCATCATCAGAAATTCTCAAAGCCTATGATTTAGGCTTTAAAGCTACATTTGGTGACTTTTAAAAGAATAACTTCATATAAATATATATATATATAGTTCTCCTGTGGCATTTGCAACACTCCTCTGTGCCTAAATTACAACTACCAATCAAGACCAGGAGGAGTCTCTGGATGCAGGTGGCCTGGACCACGTCTCCAACCCAAACTCTCGGTATTTGCCAACCTTGGAACAAAACTCAACAATCAACTACATTTCTTGAGAATTGCCAACCCCAGCTTTTAAGTACAGCTCTAGCTCATGAGTGGGAGAGAGAAAACTCAATTAGGACATATACTAGACTACATTAGAGCTACTACAAGGAGTTTTAAGTGGTTATGAGACAGTGTAAATTTATTATTAATGCCTCTGTATGACCTACATAAGTTAATAAGATCATATGTCTTTATAGTTGTTCTTAATGCCTGCTGGGAATTTCCTTGAAATCAGATGAAGTGAGCCTGTGTTTACATTTTTCCAAAATGCAAAGCTACACTGAGCGATGTGTTAGTCAGTTAAAAAGAAGCAGGAGGAGACTTGTCTTTAGATAATTTCATTTTTTGGCATTATATTTTATGGTTATGGCAGCATGACACCACCTCTTTTGTCTGTAGGGGATTTCAAAATCAACAAAATATGAGAGCTCCTTGTAGTAGCTTAAAAAAAAAAGCAGAAATGTTACTGCAAGTTTTGTTAAGGCAATTTGTTAATACCTAAATACTGCAGTATTATTACGACTCCTGCTTTAGCTCCTGCTGCAACTGTCACTATCAGTTATTAATTATTAGAACAATGCTAATCTTTCTGAAAACTAATTACACAGGAATATCACTTGAGGAAAGGCTCGCAGTGCCAGCTTTAAAATGTTACTCGACCTGTCTGAAATAAACTTTTAACGATTATTAAAATGAATTGACAATGTTTCTGTCTACTGCTGTGTGGCGTATGGATCGTTCTGCCTTTGTGTGTGTGTGCGCACTAACATTCAGTTGTTAGTAATGCTGTCTGTCTGGTGATCACAGAGTCATATAGTATTACTGCTGTTGCCTCGGGGGGAGTGGCTCTACAATAGATCACACAGTGAGACACACACATTCTTAGGCAAATGCATACACACACACACACACACACACAACAAATGAAGCACACACATGATCCGCTGCATGGGTAAAACATATCTGACTAGGTCGGTGCAGGGACAAGTCAGGATCATGCAGAGGGGGGAGAAAACAAAATGAATTAGCATTTAGAAAAACAGAACAAGAAGGAATAAACAGGAAAGAACAAGGCAACACAGTTAAGATTGTGACTTAATGAAGGAAATCTAAATCTGGCTCTTGAAATTTCACATTTCATACATAACCTCTTGTTATTACATGGCAAAATGCCACACTTAGAAGAAAGAACAATTTTCAGACACCTGGAAGACAGAGGGAAACTGTACAAAAACTGCATCAAATCCAGCCACACTAGTGCTGCGGCTTTAAAAAATAGTAGTGACATCCAAATCACAGAACCAGAACCGACTTGTAATGCCAAACAGCATTATAATGAAGTACTTGACTGCCAGATGAAAGAAAAGTCCTCACGTGATCATAATATTAATAGTTTTTTTCAGTGAACATGAAAATTATAACGCAAAACTGATCATTTCCACTAATCATATCGCATGTTGGAATTTCAGTCAAAATAATAGCAGTATGACTTTTATACCAAATCGTGCAGCCCCAGTGATTACACAAAAAAGACAGTGACAGGAAGATTCTGCTGGTGAAAGCTCCCTCCCTACCCCTCCCCTCACCCTACTGTGGCTGGGGAAGAAAGAGAGCAGTCTGGATCGCTCTGTAACTGCTCCCAGCAGCGGGATCAGCACCATGGAGAGCACCAAGCCTGACAGTATGTTCCCTATATTACAAGCCTAACATACAAGAGGGAGCGCTATTCCTTATCTTTATATAGTTCCCACTTAATTAGGATCTTGATTATTCTGTATGAAATCAACCAGTCCACATCAAAATGAATACAATCAATCCGCTGTAGTCCAAATGGGATTCCAAAGTGAATTGAAAAGTGTTCAAACCAATTAAGCAATCAAGGAATAATCCACTCTCACACTATCAGAAAGAAATGTTATCCTGTTTAGCATAATTTAATTTGGCACAGAAACTTGAGGTTGCTTCCATCGGGTGGCAACTCATTCTTTGGCAGCAGTTAAAGCTGGCGATGAGAAACATATGCAACGTGTGTCATTATTTAACAAATCAAAGCGGAGGAAAAAGACACACTTTGTTCACATTAGCTGTTAAGGCAGATGCGAGAAGAAAGGTACTAAAAGGAGTCAACATCAGACCGTCCAGTGCCATCACCACTTTTTCTTTATATTTTATGAATATCTATTGCTCTGGTCCCATTGTCCAGTACAGTAGGCAGTGGAAAAACCAAACAATATGGCTGGACTGAGTATAAGAAGCTCCTCTGCTCCGAACAATGAAGAATGCTACACGTGAACCCCCTCAAATACCATTTATTTTCCAGCTGTATGATTTAAATAGTCCTTTTACTTACTTTGGCCAGGAACCACCAAACACCACAGCCATTTAGTGCTCTGGAGTTAGCTATGCTAAAGCTGGTGTTATTAGCTGCTGTATGCCAGTGCCCAAAAAGTGAAATTTACCCTCCAGCAAATCATGCATTGCATTTATAGCAATTTATGCCTTTTTCCCCTGATGACTTTCTTTTTTCCTTCCCCCAAGCTTTTTGATCCATATAAGTGGTTGATCAGTGTAAGTCAGAGTAAAAACTTTGTTAGTTTAAAATGAAAAATTGAAATAGATAAAATAGCTACATGAAAATAGAGGGTTAGAGTTAGGGCAAAAGATAATAAAATCTTCCCTAGAGCCAGAGGTGATCTCTACATTTCAACCCGCCCTTATCCAAGGAATTAATTCTGTTCTCTAAAACGATCAAACGATAGATTCTTGGAGAAAGCTGAAGACATTTTTAAAAGGAATTTTGTGCAGGCAGACAGACGGAGAGAGAGAAACAAACCGACTGAACTCCATAATCTTGTTTTTATATCCGTCATGTCCCACAGTGAAGAGCTCCATCAGCCCTGAGCTGCCTTCAGGAGCAATCTGCTACCTACTGCACCACAGCTCTGTGTGTGTCTGCATGTGTGCGCGTGTGTTTGTGTGCGAGAGACAGAGTGTTTGTGTGTGTTGCACACAAGCCTGCACGTACAGACATTGAGTAGGAGTTTATGATGTGTCTGAGGTGTGTGTGTGCATGCATGTGTGTGTGCTCTTTTCTTAAAGTGACTCGTAATACAGGAACAGAATCAAAATGTGATGCATGTTTGTCATATGTTTTGATTTGATACTTAAATAACTACATTTTACCCAATATGTAATATTAAAAAACAGTCTAAGTGGGACTGAAATGTAATCTAATCACATAACAATATGTACAAATTCTGTTAAATGTAGACCATTACTTGCACTAAATTTGTCAAATCATAAAGAAAAAGTGTAGATAGTTCTTTAACTCTATGCACCACAGCAGCTATTAATTAAATTATTTTGTAGTTATAAAAACAACACTTTACACCAGTGCCACTTCTTTACAGAACAACAGCTGGGCACATGGCAGCTGCAGTTTGTTGACCATACAGATTTTCATCCCCGATCAGCATCATTTTAGTATTCTGATGACTTGCAGTGAGCTTGAATGGACCGAAGTAGAAACCGTGGAAGCTCAGCAGGAGTCAGACTATAACAATCACATAAGGCGGTGCAAATTTGGTATCAAGGTTTTCCGGGACACCCACTGGTTAAAAACCCACACTGCTTTTGTATTCTGTACTTCTTTTCAGAGCTTTGCCAACTCATGTGGATGCGAAACAGATCCACTTCAAAGTTATATCAACTATTTTTTTCTTATCATATTCTGGCAGGTTTGACTTTGCTACATTTGCAACATTTTTAGTGACTACTACGCTTGTGGCTTTTGAGTGAGTGATTGACATCCGTCATAGAGCTGTCAGTGTGTGCCACGATGCGCACAGACAGTGGCGGCCACATCCTGTAAAGCTGTCAGAAACTGGCTGGTGAATGGCCCAGTCATTCAACCAGTCAGCTCATCACTACCTACCAGCTGCTGGCCCGGCAGCTCTTGGCATTTGAGAGCTCCTTGTACCACTTTACGAAATACTTTGGGGGTGTGTGTGCAGTAGGTGCAAAAATAGCAGGTCAACCAAATGTGTTCATTCAATATAATTCAGTGTTTGGCTTATTGTGTATGTTTTCTGATGTTTTATAATCCTAAACACTTTGTGATGGATCCAAGCAGCAACCTGTGGGGCTGAAAAAGGCCAAGGTGTAAGTGCCAAAAACTGCAGTTCTTCAAATGACCACTTGAGCTCGGCTGTAATAGTGAGTCAATTCCCATAAAACCCCATATTAAAATGTCCAACTTAAACATGTTTACAGCCCGGTACAAAAAGCTAATTTAGCTAATTTTCCCCTTCGTGACAGCTGTATGGAGAGTGAATTTTTATGTAACCCAAACTCAATTCACACCCCAACTCTTTGCCCATTTTTTGGATTAGCCAGGAGTTAGCTGGGTCAGTCGCTGCCAAGATGGCGACGACCAGAGCCACCACACTGCGAGCCTTACAGTGGCTCTACATAAAACCTCTCAGCGACATCACAGATGCTCCATCCGCTATGTATCACGCGCTCTATGGATGCATCACAACCGTTTGCTCCATCACGAAATCATCGGAGCACAATTCCCCCGTGTGTCCAATTACACTACCTTGGACTGTGAAATTACAGTCATACTAACAGCGTGGCAGTCGGCTGCTGCATCGTTTGTTGTTGATTTTGAACCACCACAGCGGCACTGCAACCGAAAGTCTGGCATGACACTTCCAGAACGCTGAATAGACCTTTTTTCACAGCAGTCATATTGAGATGAAACAGTAAACACAGGTGTGACCCATTAATCTAATAAGGTCCTGTTGCATTTAGCAAACATGCAGAACAGCAGCACTCTGACTCTGTTTGACCTAAACAGAACCCTAATTAGTATCATTGGTATCACCTGTGTTTACCCTACTATTTCATCTCAAAATATATGCTGTGAAAAGGTCTGTTTCCTTCCAATTATGTAATTATTTGAGACCAGTCCTGAGTTAAAGTCCACCTACACAGCTGTTTTTACCTCTGTTGTCTGATTAGACCTTTTATCAGGACTGTGTGGGAAACTACAAACCGCACTTGACTGACATCTCCCTCGCTCTCTCCTGTTCATTCATTTTATTGAGCCTGTTAGGTTGAACAGCTTCACTTTTTTCATTTTTATTGGTACATAAAGTTTAGTGGCATTGCACATTTCCCAACTCAGCTCAACCCAACTTCCTGACCTGACTAATGAACAGACCTTTTTTTCCACAGCCGCCATTTTGACATGAAATAGTAGAGTAAGCACAGGTGTTACCGATGATACTACCTTTGGAAAAGACATAAGTGTAGTTGAACAGCCTTTTCAAAAGATGGTACGGAGAGCACACCTTTGTACTTCCTCTGTATGTTACCAGACAACTCTTCTGTTTCTATTCTGTGCTAAATCTCTGAGCTAATCCAGTTAGCAGTCATTTTCAGTAGGTGACATCATTGTCTAATCTTGTTCTTCTGCATATTTTGTCTCCAATTGTTCATCATAAACCCAGCTTTTCTCTCTCTCTCTCTCTCTCTCTCTCTCTCTCTCTCTCTCTCTCTCTCTCTGTCTCTCTCTCTCTCTCTCTCTCTCTGTTTCCTTCTCTTTTCCTCAATTTCTTCCCACCCGTAGCCATTTTTCAAAAAAGTCTCATCCATATTTCAGAGGCATTTCAAAGTAAAATGTGTGTTAGCAAAGTACACAGCATTCAGGCTAAATTTAACACTGCTGAGGATTTCTGTGTTAAGAGGTGTATTTGTGTCTGTGTGTGTGAGAGAAAGACAGGAAGAGAGACAGACAGAGAGACAAAGAAAGAGAGGGGATTTGCAGTGGTGCAAAATATGTGTAACCTCATTGGAATATTATTAAGCCTAACGCAACATTACTTTGCCTGCATGACAGTTTTACACACACACACACGCACACACACACACACTCTAGGACACAGGACGCATTAAAAGATTCTTTGTCTTTCTCTGTTACATCTGTTACTACCTGTCTCTCCACCTCTGTCTCTGTAATTTTCTCTTCCATCTTTCTATCCCTTTTTTCTTCCTCTGCCTCTCACTCTTCTTGTCTCTCCATCCTTTTGTGTTGTTCTTCCCTTCATCTCTCTTATTCTCTCACCCATTCCTCCTCCTGTTCCATCTATCTATCTCTTGCTCTTTCTCAATTCGACACACTGTGCATTGCGTGTGTGCGCGTGCGTGTTTGTGTGTGCGTTAAAGGCCCATGACCTAGTTAGAGACTCACCTCCTAATTCATTGTGAAATTGGCTCTGTTCTCCAAAGACAGAGGGGCTCGATGAGGTTACTACACACAAACTCACACACACATTCGTGCACACACACACACACACACTTCCCATTAACATGACTTTGCAACTTAAATAGAAAGTGAGACAGAGAGATGGTGGGAGACAGACGGTAGGAGACAAACAACACTAAGAACAGGCTATTCCAGTGTTGTTTGGGGGTGTTTTTGAGGGAGAATTCATTTATTTAGAAGTTGGATCTCAAGCGTCGTTCACTGTAACATTTAAAAGATGCATGATGCCAATTTTAGTGCTCATCGTCTGGGTTTGCATCTCCAAACCAGTTCGTGGTACTTGGGCTCTGGGCACAGTTGTATTTCTAAAAAGGTCATGGCATCAAGGTGCCGGGAGCTCTCCTCAGCCGGCAGCGATGCAGACGGCCGAATGTTACTCGAATCAGATCTCTTAGCTCAAACTGAAAGGCGATGCTTTAACTGCAAAATGAAGAGCTTCTTAAATGTATCTCAGAGGCCTGACAGGCCTTGAACAAGTCCAGCAGTCACTCAGAGATAAACCTGCAATCACTGTGGGAAGCTTTAAAGAGATTACTTTTGCTACCTAGTTTAATAAAATAGAGAAATATATATAGATGGGTTTTTTTTTGTAGGGGAATTTTAACTCCTTGTTTAAGAAACTCTAGAGAAAAGTATTGTAAGTACAGGTCACAATGACATTAAATTCTGTCTGAATATGAGAGGAGAAACAGAGATGGTTTTTTGTGAAAATTCACACCTAAGCTGTTAATCTTTCTTGGGGAAATTAAGATCTAAAAAAGCCCAAAATACAAACACAAGACATATTCATCAGCAGAGTTAGTATAGTCGGTGCTGTGAGCAGAAGGGGTTTGGTGCCTCGTTGGTTTGGTGCCAGGCGAAAGGCATCGGACCCGTAACAGCTTGGGGTGCAGTTAATGTTCAGTTTTAGAGAGATAATGGTTTGTGATGATCGTGAAAATAAATAGGACGAGCCAAGTCAACCACCACACTCATTATTACTGCTAAATTATAAATGAAATATTTTAGGATTCATAAAAATTCCAAGAAATAGAAAACATTTTTAGTTATGTCTCAGAGAATATAAGGAGTCATTGTACCCATGTAAGAACATTTAAAATACTAGAGTGTTTTAGAAACTATTGCTTTACTATCTGTATAGTACTGTATGTAGTCCAGACAGGACACAAGATTCATAGCAGGTAGGCTAGTATCTCTCAGAACCTTATATACAGCAGAATAATGTACACTGGACCAACCATTCTCAACCACTGGGCCGTGGCCCACTGTTGGGCCTCAGAGCACCATATAGTGGGCCCCGGAGGCAGTGGTACTGCTTAATGTTTGTTTTTGAAAAAAAAAAAGAGTAATTTACATGACTAGTTAATTTTACATTCAGATGTTCTCAAGAATTCACATGCATAATTTCAGCGACTAGTACGGTCGTAATACCATCATGTCAGTCAAGATTCATCAAAAGGTAGAGAAAAGCTGTGGTTCCATGGTTCGGGAACCATGGTCGGTTCCATGCGGTTCCTCCGCATGGAACCAACAGAAGGTTCCTAGGGTCCTCTGCGCTTTGCTAAACTCTCCCCCCTTAATGGCTTGTATGGATCTGGGGAACACACAGCACTGGGAAAGCACATGTAGAACTGAAGAACACATTACCATTCGTCATGTTCCCATTATGTGTCATATAAATCTGGGGAACGTAAGAATGGTCCTCTTTGGAGCTCTACAACAGCACGACACTATTTCCTCCTCCCAACGGACGAGAGTCATAATTACAGCCGCCAGAGGGCTTTGTCACTTAAATGCCAACATGTGTTGTTTTGGGGAATCTGCCGAAATGACTCATGATCTAGTTTCTCCCGGGACGACAAGAGGATGGTCCCCGTGTAATACATCTTAAAATGTTTGGTAGAATGAAAGTGCTCCGTGTGCCCTGCAGGAGAATGAATTGCTATTTGAAATAATGAATGACTGAGACTAGCATTTAGTTCATGAGCTGGAGAGTCACGCTACGCGCTCACGACACGGAGGATGAAAATCATCCACTATCAACTTGCTTCATGTTTGGTTATATTTGTTACTAAGCTTACAGCCCACTGCTTGAGCTCCCTAATGTTGACAGTCTCATTCAACTATTGTCTTTTTTGTAGCATTTGCCCACAGAAAAGCCATTGTGTTTTGACACATACTGCATAATACAGACTTCTCCAAGGTATGTTTTGAAAGAATTATTATACTGTACCTGGAAAAAAAAAAAAAAAAAAAGAAAGAAATAATAGACTTCGCATTCATGTGATGATTAATGGGAATGTGTTTTTGTCAAATGTCCTCAAAACAACCTCAGTAATACATCCACACTGATGCAAATTTATGCCACCAACAGCAGAAGCATTGTGTTATGTGGTTGGATAAAGGCAGTTTTTTGTTAGCATTGTAAACAACATTCAAACTGGCTGCCCTGAAGCATTTGTCAGTTCTGATTCTAGGATTATTTGGACTTTTTTTTTTTTAATGGATAATACAACGGAAAAAGACAGACAATGCATGGCTAAGAAGAAGGATAACGGACAGCACAGATAGTGAGACGAGTTTCAACTCTCAATGTCCTTAAAAGATAAATCATGGCAATGAAATTTGGCTTGTATACTCCCTTATCACACACACCCATGCTTCAGGTTTAATTTAATTCAGTCTGTTTAGACACAGAGGTAAAGTCAAACAAAATGATCTGAAAGAGTGGCGAAACAAAGAAACTGATTGGGATGAATTGTTGTTTGATTTCTTTTTAAAATACCAAAAGTGATCAAAAAAAAAAAAAAAAGAAAAAAATCAAGCTGTCTGCTAAAAATACTATTATCTAATCCCTATGATATGTCGTCGTATGTATTGTCACAAGATGCCACAAAGAACATAAAAATCACAAAATCTAATGGAAGTTAAAGTTGAGAGGTCACCTTGCTTTCCCTTAATTTTTAAAGTTTTATTTAGGTTTGCCTGTCAGGCTTGAAGTAGCTGATTTTTATAGCCCTTCACCAGGCTAGGAGCACTCTGGTGAAGCAAATTCTCAAAATAAATGAACAAAAAAAGAGTCGAGAGCCACACTTCAGGCTCTTTGATGTTGATACATAAACCAAACGACTGGTCAAATTGAAATTTTGCCCAGATAATGGCACTTGAAACGTCAAGCTGTATAGGTCACCTGTGCCAGCAGCTTATTATGACCCGTACTTATGTTTGAGGGAGCAATAAAAGGCAGCGAAAAAGTCCATGGTGGCGTTAGAGGAGGTTTTGATGGTAAAACACATGATTTTCCTCCAACCAAAAGCTAAAGTTGATTTCTTTAAAATTTAAAGTTGCCTAAATTACATTACATAAGTCATGGATGTAACAGGGGCAAGTAAAAATTGACTTCAGACAAGTAATATTCTCACCCACTTGCATGACTGGGCAAGCAAAAGAAACACAAACATTGAACTTAGAAAACTTTAAACAAGTCAACTTATATGAACCCAAATCAAGATGTTTCCAAGTAGCTTTGGTGTTGACTTATTCTGCCGTAGGCAGCTATGAGGATGTTGGTTAATTTTAAAAAATAAAAATAAATAAAAATGGTGGACTGAAAGAGGACTGATGGATCAATATTTCTGTCCCCACAACTGTGCTGCATGGCTAAAATCCTTCCATCACACTATTAAAGGTCATGTCTCCAGTTCGACAGACATCCACTTTGCTTGTATTGTCCATTTGAAGACACTGAACGTTTGTTGTATCTGACGCTGACCTTAGATCTCCATGTGAAGGGGATGTGGGGTGTTAATCAGGCCAGTTTTGTCAGACTCCAAAATGGACAAATGGATTAACTAAAGTACATGAACACAGCGGCATTAAGTACTCCAGTCAATATTTGGAACATCCTATTTATTTTTCAAAGACTACCAGAGCGGAAATTCTTCAGCAAAACATGAGGACACCAAGCACTCTGAAGACTCATGTCAGAGAGAGACAGAAGCAGGTTTGTCTGGGTACGTTTTGGTGTGTTTGGATACCTTTGGAGGATTTTTAACTTTGAAGAAACAGGGACAAACACAACACTGCATAAGTGTTTGTCCTTAAGAGACTGAGACACCAGGCAAGTTGGTTTAGGTATGATAATGTCGGTTTTATATCAGCGAGTACAGATAGAACCCAGGGAACATGGAGATCTTATTTTCATTTCTATATATATTCTATGAATATAATAAAGATTTTGAATTTTATTCTTACTGGGTTCTGGTGTGTTTGCTAACGTATGTGTGTGTGCGTGTGTTTGGTCGAGGTGAATTGATACCCTTTGTTTTTTTTCCACTTGAAACATGATTCGACATGATTCAGCCACTGGTCTGGAAAATAAGGGAGTCAAGAGGTTCATTATGTATACACTCACACACACACACACACAGAACCCACACGCGCAACTTTAATTTGTCCATTGATGTTGAAGAAGGACACAAACACGTCTTTCACCTACACACACACACACACACACATACTTGCTCAGAAAAAGACTCAAAAGACCATTGATGTTAACTTTTTTCCCTTGTGTCTGACTTTCACTCTCTCTCTCTCTCTCACACACACACACACACACACACACACACACACACACACACACACACTGAAAACCCAGTGGTCAAGTTAATTGCATTAGGCAACCTTAAGATGCAGACCCTTCTGTCTCTCACACATCGGTACCTCTGACAGAGCAGCAGGCAAAGAAAAACAACAAAAAGGACAAAACAGGAGTACAAGACTGATGTTAAAAAAAAACACGAAAAAACAAGTTGAGGAGAAAAGAAAAAGTGGGACGATTATGCAAAGTGGTTTACGCCAGTTTAGCCACAGTGGGACATTAATAACAAACTTAGTTTACTCTGGGAAGACTTTGACAAACTTCATCCATAGCAATATTATCTGTGGCCTGCAGAGAGCAAGACATTTTATAACCTGTTTCCTCCATCTCACTGAGAAAACAAATATGCAAAAATGAAATTAGTTTACCAAGCAGGGAACTTCCCCTCACTATATACCATACTTTAAAAAGCTTTGACAAATTACCTTCAAGAATGTTTTAAGAAATATAAAAATGGTTTGGGTGCATTTCTTACATGTATTAATATTTCATAATTCAGTTTCAGGTTCAAGGAAGAATAAAAATGTCTAAAAAATAAAGAAGACGAAGTGCTGTGACAATATTCCACTGTACTGCATATCAGGAAATGTTGTCCAGCCTTTAATTATTGAAAGAATGACTGCCAGCATCATTTCATTCACAAGAGTAATGCTACTTTCAGCAATGTTCCACTTTGATGCAGCGAGTGAGAAAACTGTCATGTCTGTGAATGAGGGCTGCACGATTTATCGTAAAAAAAAAAAAAAAAAAATCACAATCGCGATTCATGAAACTGAAACATCTATTGCAGTATGGTGTGCAACAAATTTTAAGTGTTAATATTTCATCAACTAAAATGTGCATCAAAGACTGTGTCTATGACTCGGTGTCTTTTCCTCTAACTTGTGATGGGGGCTCGTCTTCTTGAGTCTCCATAAGCTATGGCTGCCAAAACAGTCTTCTCTTTTCCCACATTTTTTGACAAAAAATGTCTCTTTTGATTGTAAAGTTTGCAGACGTCTGGTTCTAAGGGTTACTGTGCATTACAGAGCTGCAGTAAGGACATGTTGTGTCTTGCTTAGAATGAAGATTGGAGGCAGGAGAAACTGTTAGTCTGCCTTATTCCAAAGTGAGAGCCTGCAAACACATCGGAGGCTCGCTTATTAACATGCTGTATCTCATTTCTTGTATCTGCACGAGCAACATATTGAGCCCTGTTGTCAAGGCGAGGTTTGGTACAATCCTGCCGTACGGAGGAATGAGGTCACCGACCACATCTGACATTCCGGTGCTGGAGAGGCTGCAAAGAAGTACAGGGCGGATGTGTTAACTATAGACCTTTTTCACAGCAGCCATATTGATGTGGAAGAGGGTAAACACAGGTGTCACCAATTAAGGTTCCATTCCATTCAGATCAAACAGAGTCACGATGCTGCTACTGTGCAGGTTAGCTCACTGGAAAGGCTTTGCAAAGTCATTGTTAATTCTCACAGCTCTGAAGTTAGCATGTTAGTATTTGGAAATTTTGGCTTCACTTTCTCTGCCACTAGCTCAACTAGGTTGCTGTAGCTTTGGTGATACATCTGCCCAGCCATACCCTCCTGACGTTTTACTTGGGGAATATTTGGTATTAGGTAGTATTTGTATGAAACGTACTGTACTCTGCTGTACTTAATACTCCCACAGCATAAGCGGAGTTGATCAACATAGCAGCGCTGTTCCCTCAGCTGGGAAACAACACACACATAGGAGCTCCACTTAGGTCTTGAGAAAATGCAGGCTTTATTCACTAAAAAACTCAAACCTAGACTATAAATTTACAGCACAGTCTCTGTACATATTCTGCCAGAATGTCAACATCACTGTTCACCTTTCCCTCCACTTAGCGCACGTTCACCATAACTCTGTCACCAGTAATTAGCCCTCTGTAATGCTCGCTAAAGTTACACACTTACCACAAAACAGGGGCAGATGCATTTTTCTTCCTTTGGATTAGTTACTTCTGGCACTGATCCCAAAATGTCATGTTTCTTCTTCATATGAAAGCTATGTTCATCTGCTCGGCTGCACTCCCGTGCAGAGACTGACCCCTGGTGGCACAAGCTGCACACTACAATACAGGATCTCAGTATCAGTTTAACAGGAAGAGGAGCATCTGTCCATCCGACAGTTGTTGCAACATTTCACTTTTAACAACAAATGTCAACCTTACAGAGCTAGCTAGCTTTTTTCCTCTGCCTCCAGTCTTTACGCTAAGCTACCATGTCCTGACTCCATCTCTCGTTGATATTTATCTAATCCCACCTCCATCTAGGGAGGGAATCAAACAAATAACCGTATTTCCCAAAATGCGGAACTGTTCCCTTAAAATATGTTCAAACTTTGAGATAATGAGCGTCAACCTTCAAAACCCCATGAGTCATTA
Organism: Lutjanus erythropterus; assembly: GCF_056507025.1. Lineage (NCBI taxonomy): Eukaryota > Metazoa > Chordata > Actinopteri > Lutjaniformes > Lutjanidae > Lutjanus > Lutjanus erythropterus. The sequence continues at coordinate 12,093,607 of NC_139321.1, read as the reverse complement.
CCCAAACTATACCACAAATGTATGTCACAGAGATTTATAAGACAGTTTCAAGAGAAAAGTGGGAAGAGTTCAGATGGGTTTACGTTCCAGTTCATCCATGAATCTCTTTTATGAAAACAGCCTCAAAGTGAGTTGATTAGCCAGTGCTGTCTCTTGCTGTCTGCTGACTGTACAGAAGGACTCCACTGTGATGACAGGTCGTTCTCTAAACAGAGGACTGGGAGACAAAAGTAAAAGGCTTTAAACTCTTATAGCGACTGTCCATCTGAACTGCCCTCAGACAGTAAGAGAGCAGCAGAAGAATCATGAAGTCTGTTGTGAAAATAGTCATCTCCTGCCTCCCCCTGTGGTGTATTTGGGCAGGGATGAGAGCTTTATCCTCAAAATAACATGGATACTCATTAGAAAGTGATTGTACGCAGTGATAATTAACAAAGCGCAGGTGGATTATATTCAAACATGCAGGAGCTCGTCTGTGCCCGGCCCAGTTCAAACACTGCAGAAAGTCTCCAATCCAGAGCCACTGAGTGTAATCATAAACCAAATACCTTGTTATTAAATCAATAAGAGTCTTCCAAATGATGATGATGATGAGTCCTCTTTTTCTGAAATCCATTATCCACAACTCAGAGAGAATCCTTCTTGGAAAAAAAGGAGAGTGGAGGGAGATTAAATTCTTTTCTTTTTCTTTTTTTTTTCCTTGATATTCTCACTAAAGACCAATTACTACTAAACTAGAGCAGGTTTAATAGGTTCTTGTCATGTAGTGTAATACTCCTCATTATGATTCAAATGACCATCACATGCTTTCCACCTCTCCTGTTTTGTTTTATCTCTTACCTCTCCTCTTTTCTCTCCTTCAGTCTTTCACCTAACATCTCTTCTCTTCTTTTTTTGCCACCCCTCTCCTTTTATATCTTTCCTCTTTCTTTCCTTTTAAGTCCTGTCAGTCTTTTTTTCTTCCTTTTATCCTCTTGTCTTCCTTTCCTTTGTCTCCCTCCTCCCTCCCTCATACCTTTTACATATATCCTTCTCTCAACTCTTCCATGGGTCTCGTCAAAAGCTATAACCAGCTGTATGCCTCCCTTTGGGAGCTTTTAAAAACAA
>NC_139321.1:5620000-5817500 GCF_056507025.1 Lutjanus erythropterus | reverse complement strand
TTAAAATTTAAAATGAATTGTGACTTCTTGATGTTATTGAATATTTTTGCATATGTTTATGAAATAAACAATGTTCAAATTGGAAAAGGAACATTCTTTTTCACTTATGCACCATTATGGTACAATGTTGCCTACAGGCAACGAACCCCAGAAACTTCCAAAAATAAAAATAAAAATAAAATTTCTTCAGATTATGTTTATTTAGTCTATTTTGAGACATAAAAACACATTTCCCTCACTGGCATCATAATGTGTACCATAGAGGGATATGACCATACATACATACATACATACATACATACATACATACATACATACATACATATGAGCATACATACATACATACGTTATGGAATCACTATAGCAAACACACATCCATAATGGTTCACTGTTGCAGGCAACATTGCAACTTTCCATGATGGCACGTTGTTGCCTCAGGGCAACAGCTGCATTTTAACAAGTATCCACTATTAAATTAGTAAATAAGTTGCATGAAACTATCAAAACTTAAAGTTTACTCACCTATTAGTGTGAAGACATTTTTTTCCAGGTGGAAAAGGGACAAAAAATAACTTTTTGAGTCTTTTTTTTGCAGCAAGATAACAGAGCTGTCTCCTTAGAAAAAGCCCACCGAGAGGGGTTTCAAAATCGCTTCCTGGAGGTCATGTGACAACTTAAAGCATTGTTAATGGTTCCCTATGGTTTTACCTCTTTTTTAAAGTATCGCATCATTTAAAAGGATGCATTGTGGAGATGTGACAGGGCAAAAATGGGTTTGTTGCCTGAGGGCAACATGGTACCATAGAGGGTTAAGAAGAAAATCAGGGAAATTCCCTCTCCAGAGAGAAGCATCAATCTGTTCCACTGTCTGAATGAGCTGAAGGATCATTCTCTAGTGGAGGAGATCCAACACTACCTGAATTCAGGAAGACTCTCCACAGAGAAGCCCTCTCCCGATCAGTGGTCAGCTCTGGTCTTCGTCTTATTGTCATCTGAAGAGGATCTGGACATGTTTGACCTGAAGAAATACTCTGCTTCAGAAGAGGCTCTTCTGAAGCTCTTGCCTGTGGTCAAAGCTTCCAAAAAATCAGTGTATGTAGATTAATACTCGACATTACTTCAGATATACTACAAATCCAAGGTTATCTTTTCAAAAGATAATTAATATATTTTTGCACTTCATTGCATCCTCAGACTGAGTGGCTGTAATCTGTCAGAAAGAAGCTGTGAAGCTCTGGCAACACTTCTCAGCTCTGAGTCCTCCTGCCTGAGAAAGCTGGACCTGAGGAACAATGACTTGCAGGATTCAGGAGTAAAGCTTCTCTGTGTTGGTCTGAAGAATCCAAACTGGAGACTGGAGACTCTCAGGTTAGGATTCATCAACCTGTTCAAGAGATAGCTTTTATATCTCAATTTAGATTCAGAGTTAAATGAGTAAACAGATGACAAACCTTTGATGGAATTTCTGTGGTTTGGCAATATGTTTTAGCATCTAGCACCTAGGACTCAGTCAACTTTCAATTTAAACCACAGTTCTTTCTTTGTATTTGCAGGCTTTCTGGCTGTTTGATCACAGAAGAGGGCTTTGTATGTCTGGCATCAGCTTTAAGCTCCAATCCCTCCCATCTGAGAGAACTGGACCTAAGCTACAATCACCCAGGAGAATGGGGAGTAAAACTGCTCTCTGATGGAGTGAACAATCCACACTGGAAACTTGACACTCTCAGGTAAGCCTGTCACCAGGTATAACCACTGTCTGTTGTAACATTCAGAACCATGTTCTCCATCATTTTGTCTATCTGTGTCATCATCACACCATGTGGGATGACAGGTAGCACTGTAAATATTACCCTTGATTACAACTTCAAGTACAGATGAACAATGGAACAGGAGCCATGAACTTGTGTTTTGTAGAACTGGAGAACGTTCGTGACCACGTCCCCAAAGTATATTGTACTGCAGGAGTATGGGGGCATCACTATGAGCCATTCAGTGCTTGTATGACTGGACTGTGAGCTACGCTCACGTTCTCGACAGGAAGTCAAGTGCATATTTTTAACCAGTGTCTGTTTGTAATGTGTAACTTGTGTGGTAGGTTCAGTTCAGCTTAAAAAAATCTGGAAAAGGTAAAATAGGTAAAACTAGCAAATCACATCTAAAACTATGCAAATTCAAATTACAAGCAAAAAATCCTCAATGTCGCAAAACTTATGGGCTTTGGAGCTAAGTAACTTTTCAATGGGTAAATTTTGAAAAGAGAAAAATTGACATTTTAAAACAACACATCTATGAGAAATCTGTCTGTCTTAAAGGTGACAGTGGAGCACAGGCTACCGAAGAGATCAGGGCAACGGCAATATTTGAATAAAACAAATTAAAAGTCCATGTTTCACTAATGAAGATAATATGTAGGTCTGACCTTGTGTACCCCCTTCATTCTAGAGTTGACCATGGAGGAAAACAATGGTTGCAACCAGGCCTGAGGAAATGTAAGTGAAGTTGTCATTGACTGCCGTTTTTTTCAGTTATGCACAAGTGTCAGAAATATGACTGTATGCTACAAATTATCTTTATTATTTAGGCTATTGGTTTATTTATTTAGTTTAGTCCTTTAATTAACTGCTGTAGTAAACGTGTCAAAATGCTCAACTTTTACTCTGATTGCCAGCTGCCTGTTTCTGGTTACTGACTTACTTTTCCAGATATTTTGTAGAGATATTTTAGATATTTCACCTTTTACAATCCATAGCATCAATTGAATATAAGTCAAAAAGTTTTTGCAAATCTTTGCAATGTTATTATTTATGACTTATACAACATCACAACTATTTTGGAATTGAGGTTGTATGATCCTTTTTGACAAAACAGAATTCTGAAAAACCTGATTGGATGCCTTTTCCTGAAATGCCTCTTAAGTCAGAGTTTTTCTTTCTGTTTTTATGCACACTGACTTTTTTTCCTTCACTCTATAGCTCATATTGCTGATTTTTTTTTGTTCTGTCTTTCAGATGCCTGTGAACTCACATTGGACCCAAACACAACGAGCAGAAATGTTTTCCTCTCTCTCCTGGACTCTGTTCGCTTCAGATAAACTTTTCTCTGCCTGGCACGATGACGGTTCAAAAACTATCTTTATCCCTCACCCTCACCCAAAGACAATAGCGGTGTATCTGGACTGGCATGCTGGGACTCTGTCCTTCTATGGCGTAATCTCTGACTCACTGATCCACCTCCACACTTTCCATTCCACTTTCACAGAACCCCTCTACCCCGGGTTTCTGTTCAGAGTCGGATCAGCAGTGTCACTGTGTCGATTGTCAGAGGAAGAGTCCGCCTCAACTGAGCAACAAGATGGCTGACATGGTAGTTCAAACTTTCTGTATATGTGATTCCCCTCAGTGGTAGGTCTGTCTTTCTAAGGTGGATCACACATACAGACTGGAGAAAAATGAAAGGAAAAGCAGAAATAAATGAGTAGAGAAACGTCATAAATGTAGACATAGTACTTATTTCACTTCCTCAGAATCTCACTCAGGAATCAGTCTCACTTTGGACAAATATTTCAAATGATAAAATCAAACTGTACATTTTATAAACAATTGTATTATGCAGCATGTTGTGTGTGTGTGTGTACATGTGAGTGAATGAATCCTCCTGGTTGTTATTTACTCCTATAAATGAAGTAGGGGAAGGACAGGCCTGTTCGTGTGATGTCAGTGTTTAAATCAGCAGATGTGCATTAAGATTTCAATGTCCCAGGTTGTGCTTAAAGACTTTAATCGTCAAAGTGAGAGACTAGAATGCTTTATTATCAGCCTGCATACTGATGTAATGTAATTACTGCATGTAATTTAGGTATGAAGCTGAAGATATTGTACATTATTCTATTTATGTTGTTTTTGTGTTGTGGGATTTCCATGAAAAGATTTAAACCCAATAAAGAATGTATCCAAATAATGAGCTCCATTGTTTTCCAACAACTATTAAAACAAATCAGTGAGACACTGTTGACATGTTCCTTCCTTACCATGAACACACACTGTAGTTTATTTAGAGTCAACCTCACATACACCATCCTGCCACCTTAAACATTCACCTCTGACTAAGTGACTCTGTATAAGAATGACAGTATAGAAAAACTGAAACTGTACAATTAATCCAAACAATGAACACAATAGGTGCAGGAAGTGTGTTTAACAAGAGATTTGATGAATTTTGAGCAGATAATTTCCTGTGAGTACTGTGTCACAGACGAGTTTTCCTGATATTTCTACAGAATTCATACATTTGTTTAGTGTTATTTTTTATTTCACACATTCAGTGTTTTCTTCCCTTTGACATTTGGCCATTGTTCTGTTAGCTGGTTGTTTTTACTTCATACTTTCAATGCAGCACAAGGCTATAACAAAGTGAAGGTTCTGTTATGGTCAGGTCTTCACTGTACCCTTTTTCTTTTCTTCTAACTTTTTATCTTTGATAATCTTAACTTTAAAATCATTTCATTTAGTTACAAAGGCTTTGCAACTCCTGGTGGGGGTCAGAACCCTCAGGTTGGGAACAAGAGCACTAGGGCATTAAATGTAGATTAAAAACTTAGGGACAAGCAATAAACATTGTCTGATATTGGTCTATGCAGCTATATTAGTGAATTAATATTGGCTATGCTGATATGTGACTGACAGCTTGTCAAAGCATTTCATTTGAATTCTAAAGCAAAATGCTCTATAAATTAAGTATATTTTTGAAGTTTGCTGATAAAAAATTTCTAGACAAACAAAACACTTGAGAGGCAACTCATTTGTTGATGTTACATAAATCTTTTAAAATGCAAGAATGTGAAATTCAGGTATGTTATCGGCCATAAGATGCAGGTTATTAGTAAATGAAGAAAAAGGACCATCTCTAGAAAATAGTCTCAATACTTTTCCCAGCAGCTTGCATAATATTTAACAAAAACGATAGTGGCTAGTTGTTTTAGGAAATTCAACTGACATCTTCAAGCAAGAACCAATGGGCTTTGAGGCAAGAGTCAGACAGGATTCTTAAGATTTTACCAGGCAAACAAAATATGGACCCAATGTGTTCAGGTTTGATGAAACCCTGAAAATGTTCACTTGTAACACATCACCAAATTGGACACCGAGGTGCTGCAAGATCAACTTTTATTCATACATTTGTCCACAATTTAGGATACAGATAAACGTTATACTCTTAAGGCTGGTGTGATGTGATGGTGTGAGGTCATTAGCCAATAAAATGTCTATAACATGTTCTATTTACAGTCTCATGCAGGTTGAGCAGACATGGCTGGAACATGGAGTGCACCAATGACCAGCAGCAGCCCAGTCACATCCAGCAGGTGGACTCATGACAGGAGCATCTCCATTCAGACCAGCCTGGCAGATTACACTGAACACACAAGAAGCACAAAACACATGTATTACTAGACAAATCATAAACAAATTTACAGTCAGAATATTACAAGCAGTGTGTTTCAGGTCTTCAGTCAGGTTCTGGTAAACGGTTTTTACTTAAACCTGTGCCAAAGTCCTGAGTTTATCTCCCAATGCTAAGATTCCACAGCAGAGAGGAGGTGGTCTCTGCCACGGCAGTACATGATTGGGTTTGTACACAGAATACTGTGCACCACTTCTGTATCCACACTCACCCTGGTGAGCATGATGGTCTGGTGTCAGTTCCTTGAAGGTGTTTGCTGCCCCCTGCAGGTCAGCTGCTCCACCCGTTTCTGCAGAAAAATAAAGCAGTCAGTAAATCAGCAGCACACCACTGATCTCTGCTGACAGTCAGCTGCTATGCTCAGGGTTTAAAGTTCACCATGGTGTTTGTCTGCATGATGTGTTATATTTTCAATCATCAAAGCATGTAAAGACTGGTTTAATATAAAAGGGAGAACTGGTTCAGCCACACTCACCCTCAGTCAGCCTGCAGCATGACTGTCAGCTCCACACTGAACAGCTCAGCAGAGGCTCCGCCTACAACACAAAGAACAAGGTTTGGTTAAGACCAGCAGGGCATCTCTGCAGCACTACAGTACCCCGTTATAATGCTCTTTTGCCACATTGTAATTCTGATAATATTTCCATTGTGTAACTGTCAGTTTTTAAATTAAAATTGTGATTCAGAGAGCAATTTTGAAAAACTGCAACAGCCAAAACTTAAATTCTGATTTGCATAATGTATTAAATGTTTGAACAAACTGTTATATGCTAAGGCAGACTTTTCTAGAAGCTATAACCTTACCAGTTTAAACATAAATGAACCTAAATTATTTAGATTAATATAAGCCAACCTTCAATCTGTGGAAAAATAATCACAACTTAAATTTGCTCAACCTACAGAGTTAAAATTCAGCCCTTAACAGGAACAGCCAGTAAAGGAAAACTAGAGCTAGAGGTTTTCCTGAGGTTGGGGTTTAAGGTTGAGCCTGGTGGCAGTGGGAGAGACCTGCCGCTTATGGTCAGGCTGCACTAATGTACATCAATACCAAGAGGCATCATTCCTCCTTGTGTTGTCACTATGTGAATGTGTGGCCCTATACTAGGCCTGTCCTGCCGTTGGATCAGGACAGGCCACTCTCATTGAGCCGCGCTCTGCAGCAGCTCAGAAGCAACAGACTCTAAAACAGAGCCTGCACAACTGAGACTAGGTACAGAGACTTCATCTACCAGCCCTGTAACACTGAGCCAGACACACATCGACTGGTCAGCTGACTTAGAGCTGGGGTGGGAGGGAACCACTATGTCACGTCAACTCTTACTGTCATGTCACTACACATCTGCTCGCTTTGTGGGTCAAGAGTGATCACATGGTAGTTCATTGCATATTTACCTATAGTGCCAAAGGCGAGGCAGGTTGTAGCTCTATCCCATGGCTGCCGATTTCCCTTGATGTGGGTTCAACGAGGGACTGAGCATCTCTGAAAAGGACAAAATTAATGCCACATCAGTGCAAAATGACAAAACCCCACACTCAACTGTTTCAACCTGTCAAACAGAGGACAATGTTTACAGTGAAGCTGTTGCTCACTGCAGTACAGCCTTACTGTTTAGTGACTGCACTCTTAAACAGATTGAGAATGACTTTGGTAGTAAATTTTAAAAGGTGAATAACATTTTATGCACATAATGTAGGACTGCACAGATAAATTTCAAATACAGATCTGGTACATCAAAAATGGTGTCTATATTCACTTACAAAAGTAACTAATCACATCAGGATACTGATTTGCAGACAGCTGTGGCTTAAGCAAAAAATATAATTAAGAAAATCTAACTGAATGACATCACTTCTGACATTGTTCACACTATCCACTACACTTTCCTCGTTTTTCAATGAATAATCTAAAAACATGTTACAGGCCACGATAACCTGTATGTTAGATTGTAACTTGAAGGAATAATGGAATTAGACATGACTTTAAGTGAAAAGTTAGGTTCTTGGTACCAGACTCCTGCGGTGACGTACTAAGAAAAGCCCTTAAAGGCTTTACATTATTTTGAACCTATGTTAGCATTTCTCGGGTTATGCTACTAGCCCAATTCAGAATGTCTGATCCAGTCTCCTACCACGTAGAAGTGTTCAAACTCAACGTTAACACGCACATCTCTCACTGTATTCCCACCTACAGAGTTAATATCCCTCTTAAGCTTTTTGTACCCTTTCCACGAGTCTCCCAAAGTTCTCCACCGTAAAATTTGTGCAGAACGGTGCTAGCTTTAGCTTTAGCTAACAGTAGCCCGTTTCTTGCATCCATGCACGTGCTTGGTGTTGCGTCCCGTTTCTCGCGCGACTTTCTGACCAAGAGCCGCCTAAAAATCATAAAACAGTTAACTGTACGGTAAACGTGTTGCTGTTGTTGCCAACTTTAACTTATACGGAGAGTGACAAACGAGTTCACACAAAACCGCCATTTATTACCTACACTGAAAACGCCCGACCGTTTTTGTTAGCCGTTAGCTCGTTACACAGCTTACACAGGAGCTCGTGACGATAACTTTATCCACTAACATCTGTTTATTAGCGTCTCTTCGACAGAACTCGTTCAAAGAATCTTAAATACTCACCATATTCAACACGGAGTCTGGCCTCCATCTGTGTAGCATGCTTACAACAGACCGAGAGGCGGAACGGAAGTCACACATACATTTATAGAGTGCAGTGTGGCGCTGTGCATTCTGGGAAGGGAAGCCTCCGCCTCCTCTTCTTCTTCTTTGAAATTAGAAGTAACATCAGCGTATTGCTGCCCTCTAGTGTTTATTATAAATTCTCCTTTTGACAGACATTTATATTTCGAAACATTATTATTATTATTATTATTATTATTATTATTATTATTATTATTATTATTATTATTATTATTATTATTATTAATGTTATTGTTATTATTTATTTATTTATTTTTATTATTATTTTAGGTCGACACTGATGTAGTGCTATGCCAACACACTGCTCACACTCCATATTCAGCTTTGTCTGGGTTTTAAAAAAACGGAGCAGTACCATATCATATCATATCATATAATATCATATCATATCATATCATATCATATCATATCATATCATATCATATCATATCATAGCCAATAAAAATCTATGTTGCATGATACTGGGAAAGCATGTCATCTTTGCAAGGTAAACTTGTTAATCAAGGGGGTCATTACTAATTCAACAGCATAAACGGAAACAAGAGGCCGATATTGTTATTAGTGTATTTTGACTATATTTTTTTGTAGTCCAGAATCTTCAAGCAAATGTCATGCTTTTATTTTGAAGGCAGGAAAAAATCAATCGAGCTTCACATTTTATTTACTTCTCCTTCTTCAAGGACAATAACCTGTATACCACAGACAGACAGACAGACAGACAGACAGACAGACAGATAGATAGATAGATAGATAGATAAATAAAAAAAAAATGTGCACTGTCTTCTTCTTTCTTTGAAATACTAAGTATACATTTAATGTCTGTTCTTCTCCCTTTATTTACCATTTGTTTTTTGCAGAGGAGACATACACTGTGAACTTTCTTATTAAAAAAAGATAAGTATACATTTATTCTGTTTTCTTCTCATCGCTTCTATGCGGATCAATAGATCCTGTGGTTGCTGAAATTGTTTATTGACTAGTATTTCCCCCTTGTCTGCTAGTTGATTTTTACAGACAAGAGGAAACAGTCTGCGCTGTGAACCCTCTCCTTTTAAAAGTTGTGCCACTGTCAGAATTTCTAATGAGTCTTATGGCTGCTGATGGCGTGTTGTTGTCTGCTATTTGTATTTTAAACAGAGGACATCAGACCAGACAAGAAGAAATAAGACACTTAAAAATATAAAATATAAATATACATTTATTATATTGTATTCTTATTATTCTTATACTCTGTTATACTGATCAGGAGTTCATCTTCTTTACCAGAAAGTCCCAATAAAAACATTTCATTGCAAAGGAAAAAAGGAGAAAGGGAAAGAAAAGAAGCTCATAGTAAAGTTACATCACCCCCACACTAAAATAAAAACTTTCATAAGCATGATATCTGCAAGAATCACAGGGAAGTCAGCCAGTGTTGATGCAGTATGTATACTGGGTAATGTAGTCAGGTCATCACAGTGGGAATAGTTGAGCTGTAGTTTGAAGAGTGTACACTCCTGAAACAACGAGAGAAAAAAACAACTTAGACAAAGATTTCAAATTAAATTTGTTTTGCAGATGTTTTACACTTGCAGCTCTCCTCAGGGACAACATACAGCTGAAACAGAACATGATCAAATCAAATTTAACATTCAACTAATAATGTCACTTAATTAAAGTTTATTTTTATTTGTTCATTCATTTCAATAACAAAATAGAATATAATAGAACATCGCCATGCATCGCAAAGTAAAGAAACAATATGTAGCCATTGCACGTGCAAAAATAAGAACAACAGTCCAAATAGCGAGTTGGAACCACTGACTGTATATTAAATAGGTTGTAATTCTGTTTAATATACAGTCTGCGGTTGAAGTGAGTTGTTTCTCCCTGCTGTCTCCTCCCCAGAGTCGGGGAAGTTCAGGCAGGCTGCAGAAACGCTGCAGGAGTGCAGGATGCGCACAAACTCATAAACTGACAATAACGAGTCCTCCACTGTCAGTTCATCAGCTGTTTATAACTGTCAGTTGTATGTTAATGTAAAGTTAAGTCTGTTATCCTGAAAACAAAAGTCCACCGCTCTGAAATAACACACTCTGACAAAAAAAAAAAAAAAAAAAAAACATAGATCAACCTGTTCACATTGACGGTGATGATACTCTTGACAGGTGTGCTCTTAGGACCGGGAGCAGGGCGGAAGATTGGCTCTTGACCGGTTGGTTTGGAACGGCGAACGACGTACAGATCAGCAGAATGTGAGGGATAAGTGCCAAACGTCCCCGCTTTCATTCCTCCGATCTGAACACGAGACACATCCACATAAACACACAGACACGTATGTCACAGGTCGTCTGTCAAGTCTGGATACGGTACAGCAGATAGAGAGACGATCACCTTTTTGCTCGGGGACGGGGGCTTGAAGGGAACTGAAGAGACTTTCTGTCCAGGTGGGTGGGGCTTGGGTGCTGGTGGGAGGGGCTTGTCACTGCGGTATGGATTGCCTTGGAAATAATCTTTGGGGTGAAGGTTGAGCTTGAAGGGGCCGTTTCTTAACTTGGAGTGATGGATTATTGCCTCCTTCTGTACCACACACACACACACACAAACACACACAATGTTTAAAAATTTCAACTTAAAGGGACAGTTCACCCCGAAACCAAACATATTTTGTCCCTGGCCTGTAGGGCTGTTTACCATCTAGATTTTATGAGTTGCACAGTTTTGAAGACATTGGATGTTTAGAGGTGTCTGCCTTCTGTCCAGTGTAATAGGATGATAATACTTTAGAAAAATTCAAAACAAACATCTGTGTAAAGCAATGGAATTTAAAAAATGATTTGTTTCTCTCCACAGACTATTTTCCATATTTTTTATATTAGGTCTCATGGGGAACACTGGAAAGGGTGTGACGTCTCTCTATAAAACGGCTGTTAACCAACTTGACACATTTTTCTTTTACCTCTGTTCAGCCAAACGTTACCTTCAGTGCTTCTTTGGCTCGGTCGTACGGGTCTGAGGCGTACATCTCAATCTTGGACAGCGTCACGTTGGGATAGCTGCAGGAGAGAACATTCACTTCAGCTGAACAAAATAAAACTTTGTATTATTATAATGTGTTGGCCACATTATCCCCGTCACAGAGTATGTTTTAATAATGAAAAATAAAAATCTACATAGTCTCAGTGCATTCTTTCCTCTTTTGCTTAAACACTTCTCATTGTCCCCGAGGCTTTAGCTCTGTGATAATTAGACATTAGACCCAATAACAGATTCATGAGTTCACTGGATATTAGAAAGTGTCCTAAAACAGGGGTTAGATAATTCATCACATGCAAAATCTTGTTTATTGAAGCATTTACACTTCCTGGTATAGAAGTTGTTCCAGAGGTACAGAGGAAAAGTTTGTTAAGCACTTGTGAACTACTTTAGAAAGAGTTTCTTGCCATAAACCTGTAACCACTGCCTTTCTTGGGAGGTGAGGTGACAATGTTGCGTCCAGGTGAGCGATGTGGTTTCGGGGCGACCGACAGTGGACTCATGGCTTCGACTGGTCCTGACAGAGTCCCAAAATAACTTCCTGAACCACAGCTGGAGACAGACAGATCAGATAATGGTTAGAAGGAGTCGTAAATATCATAAAAGCTATGTCACATTACAGGAAAGTACAGTCTGGAACTCAATGCCATTTTTCACACTCTGGAACCCGGTTTCAAAAGACAGTGTTTTCAGGCCCTCAAAACGCTGTTGACATCCGAACGAACGGCCAAAACGCAACAAAAGTTTTCCATTTTATGCTGAAAATGTGACGTAAACAGCAAGTAATATTGTCCTTTAGAAAATCAATCGCTCAACAAACTTTAACTTAACTTAACTTTCAAATTAACATTACAGTGGTTAAATTACAGAAGCTTTGTGAGAATTCTCATTGGTCAGAAACTTCTGAGATCAAGTTTTAAATGGCAGCGATCGTCAGGTGAACTGAAGAGGCTGAAGTTCTGATGTGTGAATCAACTGGAAGTACTTCAAACCGAGAGGCTCATTGTGACCATCTAGGACACATTTCTCTCCAGTATATTATGATACTGAGACAGTTTCTCTAGAGCCACTCTCTGGACAAATTTTACATTTTATTAAGAAGCTCAGAGCAGAGTTATACACCCAAACAGACCTGCACACGGACAGCTACAGAGACCAGTTAGTCAGCATGGACTGGATGTGTTTCACGCACGCACAGTATTGGAGACTGTAGTGGTTGTGTGGACAAGTCTGCGTCACAACAATTTGGGGATACCCGGGTATCCACCAGAGCCGCTCTGATGATAAAGTTTTCATCACGTGGATATGGGTAATATAACGGATCTATATACAGTATTTGTTCTCCGTGGTGTGTCTGTGAGTGTGTGTTCTCTCACGGCCTCTTGACCCCGTTACAGGGCAGGAAGGCCTTGCCCAGGTTCTTCTTGGCCTGCTGGATGCGGTTCTGCCGGGCCAGTCTCACCGGGTCGCTGAGCGCCTCACGTTCAAATATCTGTTTGAAGGACTTGTCGAAGAAGCCGCTCTGCAGAGCACAACGCTGTTTAGCGGTGCCCGCCTGCATCTGCCGGCTGCGATAGGCGGCCTCGTTGAACCGACCTGGATTTGGAAGAACGACATCATCATGAGTGAATAGAGCGATGCATCATGATGCAACATGAATGCAACTTTACTAGAATGCAAGTAAGGTCTCATATTTGCATTAGTGTGATTTCTTTATATAAAGTGATTTGTGTCACATTACTTCACCTACTTCTCATGACACACGTAAGTTAAGATACTCATTTTAACCCAAACCATGATCTTTTCTTAAACCCAACCAAACTATGACTGTTTCACAACATTAAACATGTTTATATTTGTTACCATGGCAGCGAAGGACACCTGACTCTAGATCTGCTCTCCACAGAGGTTAAAGAAACATCACCTGTATATTATATTGGACTTTTGTCTCTGCACTGCAGGCAGATTGTAGAGACCTGGTTTAAGTATCTAGATACTGTAAATACATTTTGTTAATCGAATCATCGTGTTTAATTAAATTTTATGACTTAATTTTATTGTGAAATAATCAGGCAGATAAATTTACTTACGCTGGGTGGGTGAAACATACTTGTCTCCTACAGAGATGTAGCTCATCTCTTTAAAAACACCCAGACGATCCATGTCACTCTTCCCGTCACCTGGTCTGAGCATCTTTACACACTGGGAACACACACACACACGCACACGCACACGCATGCACGCACGCACGCACATACACACTCCTATCACACTCTTGTAACACTTGAGACACTTCTGGATACAATTCAAAATGTCAGGGTTTTCAGTCATTTTCTGACATTTCACAGACCAAACAACTGATCGATTAATTGAGAAAATAAACGACCGATTAATCGATTGTGAAATTAAATAAAATAAAATGGCCTCAGAAATGACCAGGAAACAACATGTTAGTCAGTGAATAAAACTGTAAATTCTGACATGACATAACATACAGATATACATACAGGTCATACAGGTCAACATACCTTTGGTTGACGTGTAGCAGTTAAGGACTAATTGGAGGCTGAACTATTGGATGTCAGTGTCAATAGAAGTCTGTCTATCTATCTATCTATCTATCTATCTATCTATCTATCTATCTATCTATCTATCTATCTGTCTGTCTGTCTGTCTGTCTGTCTGTCTGGCTGTTGTCTATATACAATCCTGTATACTCTGTGTCTGTGTATGCAGGTCCGTTGCCTTGGAGAAGGGGAAGTAAATAAACTGTCAGGCTGCAGAGATCCTTCCTGGAAGTAAAGCAATGCTGCCTTCAAAATAAAAGCAGATCATATGCTTGAGAATTTTGGGAAACTTCTACTTCAAATGAAATAGATAAGTGAATTAAACAGAAGAAATTAATGTGAACTAGTTCATTTTAATGTCAGTGAACTGAACTTTGAGCCACAGCTCCATTTAACCACAGCAAAAAGATGCAAATAAATAATCAATAATAAAATGCACAGCCTAGTAGAGAATAAACATTTCAACTTTTACATGTCACCAGAGTTATTAGGATTCATCATCTGGGAACCATGAATGTACAAAACTTCATGTCATCCATCTGAGAGGCTTCTGTCTGGACCAAAGCTGTGGACGCAAGACAGACGGACAGACTGTGTTTTGCAGGAAACTAAAAAGGGTAAAGTGTGTCTCCACTAATTGAACAGAAATGAATCAGCTGACTGTTTGAGCTGCCTCACGAAGCATTAAAGTCCCAGCGGAGTCCAAACTGTGGCGATGGTGCACTGAGCTGTGCTGCTGACTTGTAAGTGAGCTGCAGGGATCACATTTCAGCCACAGTGAGGCTGTACTTTCATTATGTTTTACTCCGCTTCACACGTATTTGACTTGTTCTGCATTAATGTATGTCATGTAAATATTCTTTCAGCTTGAATCGTGCACAGTGAAGTGTACTTTGGAGTGCACTGCAATTATTGCCTCCCTTCATTGGCTTCCAGTAAAACACAGAACTGATTTCCAAAACTTGCTGACTTCATAAGACATTTTATCTCTTCCTGTTCTCATTTTAAATCCAGAAGTCACCGTTATTTTGCAGTTGTAGCTCCCAAACTTTCCCCATTGTTATTTTGAGGGAAAAATAGTTGCATGATGGGAATTCATGTGGTATGTGGTATATATTATGTGTGGATCCACCATTGCTAAGGTGGGTCACTCTGTATTACATGTTACAGCCACTATTTTTGATGCCTTTTATTTATTTATTATTATATTTATTATTATACTGTCAGCAGTGGTGAATATTTGTAGGCATTATTTAACATAATCTTCAGTTATATTGTCTCTCTAACCACAAGGTGGCAGGCCAGCCCTGTAAATAAAGGATGAAGATGATAGAGCGCTCCACTGTAGAAAATGCTCTCAGCTAGTTATTGAGGAGCACTGAGGTGCACAGAGACATAGTGATGCAGGACAGAGAAGAGATGGAGAGATAACAGGGCAGGAGACGCACAAAGAGACGGTGAGAAAAACAGAAAGCAACACAGAGAAAGTGACAGACTGGAGGAGACAGACGGATCTTTAACAGAGTGACGCAGAGACATAGAAGCAGAGACATGGCTGGACAAAGACACTGAAGATGTAAAGAAAACAGCATAAAGGAGAAGGCAGCGAGGACATCTGACATGGACAAAGAGAGACGTAGAGGGACACTGAGATCAAGGGGCTGACTCTCTGTTGGCCAAATGTCCTTGGAGAATGGGGGAGGGCAGCTCAGCAGCAGCTGGGTCACACACACACACACACACACACACACACACACACACACACACACACTGACCGATGTGCACACATGCATACTGCATGTAAAGATATTCCACAGTATAAAAAGGATGCGTGACAGTCAGTCCGATGTGCACACACACACACACACACACATGCATGCACACAAACAAATCTGTTGTTATTGAATGATCTTGATGTGTTTCCTGTACGATGACCATCAGTGTGTGCATTCATTTATCTCTTTCAGTTCTAGCTGACATCCAGTTCTTAAGATTTATATGGAGAAAAAATGCCTGTGTAGCTTTTTTTTTTACACTGACTGTGTGAATAATCTTGTGACGTCCAGTCAACTGTCCACAGAGCCAGGAGGAAGGTGTGGTTCACCCATAATCTGTAAAGTAACCATGTGGCAATAACGTAAAATATCTTTACTTATATAACATGAAACAAAAAATGGCTTCATATAGCAAGCTAAAAACATAAAATAAACATTAGACACACATAATGCAGCAAAAAAAAAAGTAATAAATGAACCACATTTTCTGAAAAAATGGCAAAAACTTGAACAGAAAAATAAGAGAGCCAGATGAAATGAGGGAAGACAGTGCAATAAAAGTATGTTTTAAGCTTTCCCAGAGGAAAGGAAAAGTTTAAAATAAGATCTCGTCTTTGTCTAGCCTGTTTCTCCTGGACACAATATGAGATATTGACAATTTTCTCATTCTCCTTAAATTCGGCGCCTGAGAAACAGCCTTTGTCTCGTCTCAGCCCGAGACTAACTTGAGCCCAACTGAAGATCTTAAAATGTTCTTTTTTTGTCTCACTACAGTTATGTTAAATTTGACTTAAATGATCAGCTCTTGAGATAAGAGCGAGATCTAAAAGAAAACTCAGTTGTCTTAAAATGAGATCTTAAATTTCAGGTCTTGTTGCTCCATACGGTCGTCGAGGAGAAACCTCTGAGACACCTACTGTATGAGCTCAGCTAAAGATCTCCTGCTGTTCTTTTGTTTGCTCCTGAGGTGGGTTTAGGAGAAACAGATTTCAGTGCAAAGCCTCCCAGCAGATATTTAAATGATATTTACCTGACTGTAGATAAATTTTCAAATTGACAGCGAGCTTAAGACAAGAATCTCATTTATTCCTCATAAAACAAAGAAAAGATGTTTTGCGAGGAACAAAATTTCACTCTGGGTTGATTTAAAAGAAGCCCGTAACTCAGCCTGCCGTATTTCCTCGGGCAGGGTGTTCCAGACCCTCGGGGCAGGTGGACCATTCATTACAGTCACATAGACGAGAAACTGTGGAAACTCAACAGTTGGCAACACTTTGCTGCCCAATTATAAGCACCATATACTGCAAATGTTTCTTCTAAGTTCATTATACTACAGGAATGTGTGTTATTAACCACTCAGTCAAATTTGAATGATTAAAAAAATAACTCAGTATATAAAATTAGGTCTCAAAATCATGAAATAATGAAACTGTGTGTCCACTCTGCTGTCTCAGTGTCAAACACCACTATCACCTGAGCAGCTTCATTGGACATGTCCAGAGCCACCAGAGCCAGAGGACGGTGATAGGATGGTATTTTTTCCTACTGAAGTGAGCTCAAGTGAACTGCTGGGCTGATTTGGACTGAGAGGTATGTTCGTAACCGACCGTTAGGGAGAGTAAGGCAAGGCAAGGCAAGGCAAGGCAAGGCAAGGCAAGGCAAGGCAAGGCAATTTTATTTATATAGCACCATTCATACACAAGGCAATTCAAGGTGCTTTACAGAACTTGAAAATGCATTAAATTAGAAACAATAAGAGAGCATTAAAATTGCATTTGAGATAATTAAAAACAAAAGCTAAAAGCAGGACAATAAATAGTTTAAAACATTACAGAAATGCATATAAAGAGAGAAGCAAACATAAAACAAAAGCGGCAGTAGACAAATATAAAAACAATAGCTACAGATTATCCTAAAAATATGTAACGTATCCACTTCACTGGTAGGCTGCAGTAAACAGTAATGTTTTAAGACCTGATTTAAATAAACCGACAGTTTCAGCTGACCTCAGGTGTTCTGGAAGTTTGTTCCACAGGTGAGGAGCACAGAAACTAAAGGCTGCTTCACCTTGTTTGGTTCTGATCCTGGGAACACTGAGTAAACCTGTTCCAGATGATCTGAGGGGTCTTGGTGCTTCATAACGTATAAGCAAATCACAGATATATTTAGGCCCGAGACCATTTAGTGCTTTGTAAACTAGTAACAAGATTTTAAAGTCTATCCTTTGACACACGGGAAGCCAGTGCAATGATTTAAGCACTGGTGTAATGTGCTCCACTCTCTTGGTGTTGGTGAGGATTCTGGCAGCAGTGTTCTGGACAAGCTGCAGTTGTCTGATTGATTTTTTACTCAGACCTGTGAAGACACCGTTACAATAGTCCAGCCTGCTGAAAATGAAAGCATGAACAAGTTTTTCTGTATCTTCCCTAGACAGAAATCCTTTAATTCTTGCTATGTTTTTAAGGTGGTAGTAGGCTGATTTAGTAATTGTCTTTATGTGACTGGTGAAATTTAGGTCTGAGTCCAGAATGACACCAAGATTTCTGGCTTGATTTTTAGGTTTTAGCATCATGGATTCAAGGTGAGCACTGACTTTTGATCTTTGTTCTTTAGGGCCAAAAACAACTATCTCAGTTTTGTCTGTGTTTAGTTGTAGGAAATTCTGGCACATCCATGTATTGATTTCATCAATGCACTTATTTAACAGATGTAGGGGACTGTAGTCATCTGGTGACACTGTAATATAGAGTTGTGTGTCATCTGCATAAGTATGGTAGGAGATGTTGTGATATTCCATAATCTGAGCAAGAGGGAGCATATAAATGTTGAAGAGAAGAGGCCCAAGAATGGACCCTTGAGGAACTCCACATGTCATTTTTGTTCGCACAGATTCATAATTGCCAAGTGACACAAAGAAATCCCTGTCTTGTAAATAAGATTTAAACCAATTTAGCACAGTACCAGAAAGTCCCACCCACTTTTCAAGTCTGTCGAGCAGAGTCTTATGGTCGACTGTGTCGAATGCAGCACTGAGGTCCAGTAATACCAGAACTGAAATCTTTGATGCATCACTGCTCAGATGAATGTCATTCAGAACTTTTACAAGTGCAGTCTCAGTGCTGTGATGTGCTCGAAATCCAGACTGATAGACATTAAAGAAATTGTTTTGCACCAAGAAGGCATTAAGTTGCTGAAAAACAACCTTTTCAATGATCTTTCCTAAAAAAGGTAGGTTTGATATGGGCCTGTAATTGTTTATTACTGAGGCATCCAGGTTAGGCTTTTTTAAAAGAGGTTTAATGACTGCGGTCTTCAGGGCCGTTGGAAAAAGGCCTGACTGAAGAGAACTGTTTACTATCTGAAGTATATCTGATGCTATGCAGTTAAAAACATCCTTAAAAAAGCTTGTAGGCAGAGTGTCGAGGCAGCAGGTAGTGGACCTAAGATTTCTGACTATGTCCGTCAAAGTTGCATAATCTAAGGGGTGAAAAAGTGCTAAATTAACTGGAGCAGTGTTATGAGGCACAGGTGAAATAGGTGAAATAGCCACTGTGTTGACTGTCTGTCTTATCTTTAAAATCTTGTCTGTAAGAAAAGAGGCAAAGTCATTGCATCCCTTGGTGGACAGCAGTTCAGGAGGGACTGATGCTGAGGGGTTTGTCAGTCTGTCAACAACAGTGAATAAGGTCCGTGCATTGTTGTTATTTTTGTTGATAATCTCAGAGAAAAAGGACTGCCTTGCCCTTTTTAGCTCCAAGTTATAGATGCGCAGACTTTCCTTATAGATGTCATAATGAACCTGGAGTTTGTTTTTTCGCCACCTGCGTTCTGCTTTTCTACATTCTCTTTTTTGAGCTTTTATCAGTGTGGCATTCCTCCATGGTGCTTTTTTCTTACCAGAGACAACTTTGACCTTCATAGGAGCAACAGTGTCCATAATATTCATAGCTTTAGAGCTGAAACTATGAACCAGATCATCGACAGAGACTGAGGGCAGAGCTGGTGTAGGTGTAAAATCCTGGGTGAATAGTGTACAGGTGTTTTCGTTGATATAGCGTTTTCTGATCACCTCTGTTGTAGTTTTACTGGTGTTAGCGGAGATGGCCATTTTAAAGAAAACACAGTAATGATCAGAAAAGGCAACATCAGTCACCACAACCTCAGAAATGTTGAGCCCTTTGGAAATAATTAGATCTAAAATATGTCCCTTATTGTGTGTTGGATCTGTTACATGCTGGGAAAGTCCAAAGTTGTCCAGGATGTAGAAAAGTTCTTTTGCACTGCCATCTTTGGGATTATCAATATGAATATTAAAATCACCCACTATAACAACACAGTTGAAATCAATACACACAACAGACAATAGTCTAGAAAAGTCATCAAAAGTCATCAAGGCGGTCAGCACCCCACAGTTTTCAGTCATCTGTCATTTTCAACTATTTTTTAAAATGTACAGTGCGTTTAGAAGAAAAACTGTGAATTCCCTTTACGCAGATTTTAACTCCCCCATTTATCGACGAAACCCAAATTTCATACAGAGCTAAAAAAGTAGAAGGACAAGCACTTTAAAATCAAGGACGTCACTCTGTATGGGATTTAAATTACAGGAGGACCTGCCAGTTCATAGAAGTAATTGAAGCTATAATTATTACTGAGGTGGGGGTGAAAAATTACCCACACACACACACACACACACACACACACACACACACACACACACACACACACACACACCGCAGACGGGATTTAAATCACAAATGCAGGTGATGTTAAAATCACATCTCCTGGAGAAATAAATCCAGGCTGAATGAGGGTTTAAAACAATTTATTTATGAACAATTTCATAACTTTGCCATACAGGATTTTCCATAAAATAAAAACTGAACAGCCTACATAAAGAGTAGAGAGAGGAGGGCGGTCACACCTGTAAAGAGCAGGACCAGGCTGACAGGTTGTGGGCACATGACCGTGTTTTAGATCTCCTGCAGTCCCACAGCAGCCTAATGCTCCAAGTGACAGATGAGTTCTCTATCAGCACCACAGTTGCTGCACTGGCATGGCTGAACTGACCACGGGTTCACTTACAGTTAAACACAGAGACTTAGATTTACTACAGTCAGCACGCTGGTCCTCTCATGGGTAAAATTTGTTGTTAACAGGGTGGATGTGAAGGTGGCAGCCAGCATTAGAGTTCAGACTTAATTTACTTTACTTTGTGAGGCACCTGGATTCACAAGATCACGCAAGAATCCATCTTTCCAGGCTTCCAGTTATCCATTTGCGTCAGCGCCAGAAGTGGTGCAGCCAATCAGTGTCCTAGGAGGGAATGTCCATGGAAGTGACTCGTCTTGAAAAAATGGTGGCTCCTGAAGAGGTTAGCGTAGATACCGTGATAGCATCACTTGTATCAGAACTGGAGAGTATTTCTTCATTGGAAGAAGAGCAAAGAACGTCTCTAAAGCTTTTCTCAATGGACAAGATGCCGTCGCTCTTCTCCTGACCAGGTTTGGCAAGACTTTTATCAAATTGGTTGAAGTTAGTCTGTGTTGGACAGATGGTTAATCCAATCAACTGCCAAGTACCCGCCCTTTTCCAATCAGTTTCTGAGGACGACTTCCCAGATGGTTCTGTGTAACAAACCATCTGGCGTTATGACTGTCATAAAATCACTTTTATTGCATTTTCTTCATAATTACCATGACGTAGACAACTGTTGTCTGCCAGACGTAAACAAAAACCATGATGAAATGCTCACCCAGAGTCTAACTCTGACCTCATGCCTAACTGTAATCTCAAGCAGTGATTTTTCTTTTCTTTTTCTTGTGGTCATCTTTAGTTACACTTTGATTTTGGCTCCTTGTAGTGCTAGCATAGCTGCAACCACCAACGTTATACCTCCCAGCAGATTTTTAAATGACTTTTACCTGATTGTAGATAAATTCTCAAATTGACTATCATGACATTATACTGAACAAATATAACAATAATAATACAAAATTATATTGACAAGATGGACTAATTATGTCCAACAACAGAAATTTAGTGTATATCTTGCCCAAATGGGCTTACAAACAGCAAATAAACTCATCTAATATAAAATGTATAATTATAATGTATAATTTGGTCTAGTTTACCTGATTTTCCAAGCTTTAGAAATAAAACTAGCCTATGTTTTGCCAGTCAGTCCAACTTTTTTGGCGAACACGGGCTGTGACGGCCATGGGGTTCGCAGAAGCGTGCACTGCTACATCCAGCAAATCCAGGTTCTTCCAGGTCAAAAAGCAAGTTAAATTACAGAGTCACGTGAGCAGTTTGCTCTGAAACATTGAGGGTGTGTCTGCTCCGCTGACCATTACGGAGGGTAAAGGGAGTGGGAGTGGTGCACCGGTTTATTGGGATTATCGGCCCTTTTGCGGTTTGTAAGCAATTAGAAAGCTGCACGCGCATTTTGGCAACGGAAGAACGGCAGAACACAACTGCTTGTCAATGGGCCGCTGCAAACACAAACAGTTTTGATCACATCCTCAGTCCAGTCAGCACATTTATAGCTTACAGCCATAGATGCCACCGATTGCTCTGAAACGGTCATGAATCTGTCGGAAATCTGCATAACTTAAGTCAACCAGCGTAATATCAATTCTGATGTATCGTATACGCAACAACCAGACATTTTGGTGATTCTGTTGAAAAACATTTCATTCAACATCTGCAGCTTCATAACTCGTCTGGATACAACTATTGCTGAAATGCGCACACAGCTTTTAAATGTCGTTGGCTGTAAAACGGTCTGCAGTATATATCCTGGTCACATATCGATAACAGCTGTTTAACAGCCAAAACCCTGATTCAGTACAACATACTTTAAGTTTTCTCACATGTTTTAAGGAAGTATTTTCTGACATGTATAATATGTTTAGAGGAAACCCTCTGAATTCCCTTCAGATAGACATTAACAGGAGCCGTTCTTCCACCTGACTGGATGATTGCACCACTCCCTGGGCTCAGTCTTTGGTATCAAACTGGATGAACACAGGCTGTTCTGGAAATGCTGCCAAAATCCAACGCCTGAGTCATAAAATACAGAAAGTAGACTTGTGATGAGTGTTGGTCTTTCATCCGATGAGTCAAAATGTGACATCCTCTGCATGTGAGGCCTCCACTGTTCAGCATTGTATCATGGCCTGGGGGGCTGCTTCACTGATGTCAGAGCTGGTTATTTTTTCCATTGGCAATCACAAGCAGCATGACTGTCACAGTGTACTTGAGAGGGATGCCACTCTGTCAGGATTTGGCTACTCGGTCAAAGACTTGTGAAGAGTATAAGTGAAACAACATTTTGCACACTCAGAGCGACAAATTACAAAGCTCAGATGCTCAAAGTGAATTCAAGATGAACACAAAGCCACATGTCCAAATATCATGGCGTATCAAGTCCAGCAAATAACTGAAACATGTATCTGTGTTAAATGCTGAGCATAAAGAGTCGCTTGGAGTTGAATCAGTAATTTGAATCCCGTAAATTCTGATACCAGCCGTCTAATTTCCCTCTCTCTCTTTCTCTAAGCTTTATTGACATGCAGCACAATGCAGCAAATCCATCCCATTACCAATCCAAGAGGAAAATCATTGAGGAATTTGGCGTGAATTGATTGTATTTTGGGACCAATCTGTTGGGTTTTAAATAAAGGTCTATATGAGAAAGTCTCACACAGAGTGTAAATTTGATTAGGGCGCAGCCACAATCCCAAGAAAAAGAAATGGTACTCAGTCAGAAAATAATGAGGTGATGTGACAGTGACAAAATTTAAAAACATGTAGCTGAATTAGTGTTGATGCAGATGTGTTGATTGGATGGGCTCACAGCTCTTAGCTTTTGACATCTGCCACTTCTGTCATACATCCTTTAATTCATGTTAAAATAGAATATTGCATTATTCATAGAAACATAAAACTAAAAGAAGAGCAGGTGAGGTGATCAACACAAGAAGCCTTACAGACGGTATACACTGTAAAACCGAATGCTCAAATTAATTATTTGTAAGTAGTAATAAAAAGTTATGTCAGACTTGTACAATGACATCTTCCATCCAGGTGCCAGTGATTTTACTGTACAGCAAACACTGCAAAATAAAACATGAAAACAGTCTTGGATTAGTATCGGCTCTCTGTGCTGCTATCTTGTGTTTTACGACTGAACTTGCATCAAACTACGGCAGGATTACAGCACCAGTCAGCCACATTACAAAGCCAACTCTGACACCTTCAGGTGAAAATAGGTATCGCCCTACAGTTACTTCAGGTGAAGCAGGTGAGTGTCTTTAAAAGTGACACAAAGCATTTATAATAAGAAAATAATTCTGGACATAATCTGAACTAATAAAATGTCCAGGGTGCCACATTTAAAATTTATTTAGAGGTTCTGCTAACTAAAAATGTGGCGTGTCATCAGGACTAGTTCTTTTTTGTTTATTAAATTCCTAATTTAATCAATTTAATCCTAAAAAGCAGATTAAAAAACTCTACAGTGAGTGTGCTGAACACAAAGTTTTTTGTTTTTTTTTTCCGTTCTGTTGACTTACTGCAGTGAGAGAGTTGCATGTACTGAAAATATTTGAGGTGGCTTCATCAATAGTTTTAATTGAACTGTAATCAAAGTGCACATGTATTTAAACTCTGATAACCTTTTTTGTGTTTATGAACTAGTAGTAGTGAACGAGTACCGCTGACTTATTTGGGTTTACAGTGTATAAAATGCAGTGATTTTACTACTGCCTGTCATGACACTGATCTGAAGAATAAGACACTACTTTTATAAATATTTGTGCTTATGTTGCCTAAACTTAACCACATCCAGGACTCAGGATATTACCCACCGTCTCAACCGTGAGTCAGACGCGTTTTTGTTCTGACATGACTCATGCAACATAAATGCTTTCATTTTTATCCCCAGCTCCGTGCGTCTCACATCCCAGCTCCATTTGAAGGGTATAAATGTGACCTGAAGCAATTATTTAGACTTCCTCTATTTATTCAGTAATACACAGCAAACTGAGAAGAGTTATATTTTTGGTGTCAGCAAATGCAGAGTTAATTTTACTCTTGACAGAGCCAAATCTCCTATATTTAACTCCCGGTTAACAAATAGTTTTGTGTTAAAACCGAGTGTCAAAATGAGGTGTTGCTAAATAAAAACTGTAAGTGTCAGTGTAGGTTCATTAACTCTGAATTATTTATGCTAAACTCCAAATAATCTGGATGTGCCAACTCAAGTGTTTGGTTAACCACGCCTCCATCGTCTCACACACACACACAGCAAGAGTTTGTCATGGACCCTGCAGACTGTGCTTCGATCTTGTTTTTTATTTTAAACCTAGTAGTAAATAAACTGAGATGCTGTCTGTTAATGTTATATTTAGATGTTGATATTTCTCTTCTTGCACCTTTTCTGTTTTTAATTGTGAGCCACTGTCAATGTAAAGTTTGAGAGACAGTTTTCCTACTATTGCAAGCTAATGCTAACTTAAGCAGTGTTTTCAGCTGTGGGCTGCAGACCTGCTGCAGAATAATGAGCATGCTGTGCTATTTTGACCAGCTCACTTATTTTAGATCCTAAACAAGTGAGAGACCATACATTTCCCCATATTACTATGTTTTAAAAAGTGTTTTAAATGTTTATGTGGTGCACATATTTTAAAATAAATGTGCTTTAACCAAATCCGACCTGCTTATTTTAGCAAACTTTATTTTTAAAGTAATTTTTAGTCATTCTGAAAAGTTATATTTGTGCCTTTCAGTGAGGGTAACATTTGTATAGTTACAATCTAACACTGATTCAGAGAAGTTCAATTTTAGTTCCAAAAAGCCATTAATTACACTAAATTAGTGTTGAAGTACAAACTAAATGAACACTCTGTGGTGTGGACCCACACAGACTCTTCAAAAGTGTTGAAATAAATTCAGACTGTGTCAGTTAGTTTATGCTGATTTTCCTGTGTACATGCTTAAATGCAAGGCTGCTGCCCAGCAAAAAGGTACTGAAAACCCATTTTATTCACAGAGCAGAGTTTGCTCCACAGCCAGAGATTAGCTCACTCAGCTCCAGTTTAATCCCACAGACTCTCCCCTCATTTCACCCAGCAGCTGGGACAGGAGACACAGGGACTTCTTGGACTTTTTTCTGCAGTGTTTTTCGTCGTCAAACTGTACATTTACTGCCACTACACAACTTCACTGCTAAAGTTTATACCCTCTGCTTTGACTGACAAACACCTGACGACTTTGATCCCAGCCACATGCACACTGCTGTGTTTTTGCATTGGGTTGATGGAAAACAAATGAAAAAAAGTTGTGGCTGCTCATTTGCTGCTGGACACTTGCAGGCATGGACAATAAGGAGCCTAAGCAGACAGACACTTCAGTGTGGCATGAACGTTGTCGTCACTTGAGCATGATGCTTGAGCATGATGACGCTGCCATTTGCGGGGACAAACAAGTCTTCAACGTTCTGTGCAGTTATTGCAGTCTGGAGTTGTAGAATATACATTTATAACATTAAGCCTCATTTACAAACTGCTGTGTGGAGTTTGAGGAATATGAGCATTTACCAGGCAGTGCTGAGGAGCTGCATTATGTGTAATCACTGTAAACAGATATCTGCATATGAGTGCATAATCTGTAGGCAAGGGACAAGATTTTGGTATCAGAGACATTCTGGTTTCCATTTGTAGCCTGTAATATAAAGTTGTAAACTGTAAACAGACTGCCAACACTGATCAGTGCACAGAAGAGGAAGTCTTGTCCTGTCAATCTGTTATTCATTACCCAGATGTCCACTGACTACAACAAAAGCCCCTAAAACGTGATCGTCATCAGTCTGTGCAGCTAACATTAGCAGCTGCTCTGTGGAGCTAACGTTAGCGGTTGTATCTGTAATCTCTGTCTTTTTATCTGCAACTATGATGGAGCACAGTTACCATTTTTGTTATCCTAATTACATAAGCCTGTTACATGTAATCTGTTACTCCTCAAGTTTGCACACAAATCAGATCTGGTCACGTGCAAATAACAGTGCAGACAGTCTGTCCTAAAGATCTGTACTGAATAACAAACCAGTCTGCAGTCTGAGCAGAACCGCGCAGTCTTCAGCCCCGACTGACGCTGACTCAAGTGACATCACTTGAGTCGGGAGCCTGTTATGACTTCATACAACTGTCTGTCATATGCAGCATCACTCCTCAACACCTGGACACACACTTCGATGTGCAACATTTAGAGATGCAACAATTAATAAATTATTAAATGAATCGCCAACTATTTTGATTAATCATTTTGAGTAGTTTTTTAATAAAAAAAAAAACATGTCCAAAGTCTCTGATTTCAGCTTCTCAGATGTGAATATCTTCTAGTTCCTTCAGTCCTCTATGGCAGTAAACTGAATATTTTTGTGTTTTTGACACAATAAGACATTTGAGGACATAATCTTGGGCTTTGGAAAACTGCGACCACAGTTTTCTGACATTTTTGGGAGCAAACCACTAATCAATTAATAATTGTGAAAATTATAGTCAGATTAATATGTAATGAAAATAATGCAGCCCTAGTTAACATGTTGATTTCCCTTTAAGTTTTGTCTGAACTACTGAATGAAATACCAACATTTCCACTGTTCAGCACCAGGGGGTATAAAGAGTCTTAGAGTGCTGTGTACAGTGATAATGAAGACGGTTAATATTGATTTTTACATAAAAAGACCCAATAACAAAACATATCTACATCACAGCAAAAGTTGAAAGAACAGCATTTATTTGGTTGATATAATAGAGACAACAAGGACAGGATTAGAGAGAGGGGACTGTTGCGACAAAGGTCCCATGGCTGATTCAAATTCAGCACGTCGTGGTTACAGGGTGTATCTTATCCACCAGAATGCCTCAGTCACTCTTGTTTTATTCAACCACCTCCTTCCCTTTACCCATTCATTTATCCATCCTCCATCTCTTTCTAGATCCATTAAGCAGTGGGACTCTAAGCAGTGTGTAGTGATGAGGAGAGACGGTGGCCTCTTCTTTCTTCCCCTCCACTTCCACACCAGCTTTTTTACTTCCCAATAAATCACAGAGAGATTTCCTCACTCTCTGCGCGCGCCGTAGTAAAACTGAGGCAAACACTTCATTTTTTATGATTCGTACTGTATGTTGGAGGTGACGTGCTTCATGTTCAGATGTTCCACAGCAACAGTGGACAGGATTTAGATTTACGGCATAATGAAGGTAATAAAATATCAGACATGCTCCTCCAGCTATTTAAATATGACTAAAGGAGTTTTTAGGAGGCAGAGAATTACAGATGCAATTACATTACTGGATGTAACAGACTAAATGTAGACAATAACTTCCAATATATTGTGTTTTCACAAATTTTGTCCTGGTTAGCCTACAGATTGTTGTTATTAAAGTCTGTGAAGGAAAAGGAGAGTTTTTCAGTAAATAGAGATAGAGTTATACCGTTAGTTAGACTGTTAAACTGTTGTTCAGGATCCCCCTCCCCGGTGAGTTACAAATGTTCATTCAGCGACTCTGTCAGTCCAAATCAGCCCAGCAGTTCACTTTAGCTCACTTCAGTTCCAACACCCCGACACAGAAGAAAAAAAATAATACCATCCTGTCACCGTCCTCTGGCTCAAACATGTCTGGACGTGTCCAACAAAGCTGCTGGACGGACCGTCCATGTTTCAGGTCGTAGCGGTGTTTGACACCGAGACGACAAATCAGACACGCCCCCAGCATTTCAGAGCAACAAGTGAACACGTGAATAGAATTAGATCTGGATCGTCTTTTGTACGTTGGCTGCGTTTGGGGAGGCTTTGGAGGGGAATCCGCCGTAGCGCCTGGGAACGACGGACCCCCCCAGGAACCTATGGAGAGGAGGAAGGAGAGGAAGAACCACGCAGAGAGAGGGGAGGGTGTGGAATACGAGAGCAGAAGAGGAGGAAAAGGTTAGGTGGGTATTTATACCGGAAGAGGCGTGGTTGAGGTGTGCTCCTGCTCCTGAAACTCTGCTAGAACGCTTCAATTAATAACACGTTTCTGTGATGTGACAAACTTAGAATAAATATTTATTGTTGCTTTATACAGCCTTTAAAATGGTGCATGATCAAACAATTATATACATGCAAAAATACACATATTCCATTTTCCATACACAGACATAATTATTTATAAATGAATGAAATGTGGTGAAAACATTTGCATGTGTATAAATTTAGATCATGTATATACAGAGCGAGCCATGAGTGACAATGCTGTGATGAAAAATAATAAGGAGAGAGACAGAATTTAAATAATAAAATGTTTGTTAGGTTAGGTTGTCAGCCAGTTTCACTCTCTCTGTCTGATTTATTGCATTTTTACACACCCACCTGTAAAGGCGAATATTGATTTTGTGTGATTCATTCTCTCTTTAACTTGAAGGCAGAATTTTATTTTCCTGTATTTATGTTCTTTTGATTTTTATCCCCTACTGTGAAACGTGCTATAAACTAAATCCTTCTTATGTTTTATACAGATGATTGAGTTTGGAATAACCAGTGTGGCTATTTACATACGGGGGTACGCAGCCAACAATGCTATTTGCACGTTGTACTGTATATGATTGTGTATCTGACAGTAAAACTTGACGTGACGAACATATTTTGGCATTTTTATTAATTTATTTTTTATATAATTCTATGGTATTGATCACCCTTTGCTCCTGTCTGGCATGTTTTGCTAACAAATTCAGTTGTAAAGTATTAAAAAGACCTACTAAATTTGACAAAGCAGCATTTAATTAGTTTGGACGAGGTTTCTGCCCGACAGCGATGGTATGTGACATGGACCTCACTGGTGAGACACAGTTGGTAAAACTGGACATATTCTTTGGCATTCTTTTCAGTGACGGGTCTACAGACTGGTGTGCAGGCATTCATATGCAAACAGATGTTTTAAGGACGTCAAAACTTACGTCTAACTGTGGGAATGCCCCCAGATCCATGATGACTGAGGTTTACACAGAATCATAAATACACACAGCTTTATAAATCTGTTGAAAAGAATGGGTATACATATTTGTGTCTTTGTGCACACACAAAGTTCTAGCTATAAATCTACAAAGAGTTTTATGCATCTGGTCCTTGGAGTTAGGACGTGATTATCCCTGCTAATAATTTTGAAAGGGAGTATTTTTGGCCTTAGGAGAGTTACTGTATGTGCTGAAACTATTTGTTGGCAAACAACAACAGGTGCAGCGACCGCATGCAGCTTCAAGTCTTGTTGTCACAGTGAGGTTGCCAGGTTTGATGCAGTCTTTCCTGTACAGAGTCCAAAACCAAAAGCAAATAGAGCAGCTGATTTTAGGTCATCTCATAACCGAAGGAATTCAGCTCAGCTATGCTAAAGCAAGGAATGTAGTGGCTCCAGCCTCGAAAATACTTGATACCTTCTTTCAAGCCCAAAGATTAAGACTTTTCTTATTTAAAAAGTGTGAATCCTTCAGTTCATCAATTCATATCCTGACGTTAAAGCTATTCATTCTCAGCAGGTTGACATTTATGTTCCATGATCCACTTTGTGTGAACAAATCTGACAGCATCCAATCAGGTTGCAGGAGAGAACCCTGAAGAAGTAACGTAACGTTGCTGAGGTAATTTTGCTCATGTAAAAACACCAACAAAAGATAAATTGTGGTACATTTGATGAGAAGCGCATTACGACTTGACTCCATATTCAAAGTTTATTTGGGACTTGTCAGTTTTGACTTTGGATTTGAGTGAAAAAAACTTTTGCAAAAACTACTTGTGCACTGCAAAACAATGAATTGATCCTGTGTCCTATTTGTGCGCCGTATTGCTCTGCTCAGAGGGCGATGAAACCTTAAATGCAACCATTATTTGAGTCACTTTGGCTCTTTTTGTATGAGCAATGTTGAACACCTGTGCAGCGTATGGATAGGGTGCATGGAAGTTTAACATTTCCCAAAATCTCCTTCCGTTTTGACCACAGTATATTCATTTTAATTCACATTTAAATTCTGCCCTCAACTGATGATTGGCCTGAAACTCAGCGGTATAGAGTTAAAGTGTAGCACTTAAAATCATTGATTACCTTAAGTAATGAACTTTTCTGAGGCTAAAAAGCGCTTCATAGTAAATTTCATCAGGATGCTTGATCATAATGAGATGTTGACCTCATGCAGATGGTGTTGTTGTCACTGCCCGCTGCTCCTTTTTATGACCCTGTGACCTTCACCCTTCTCTTTATCTCCCACTCTCTCTCTTCCCCTCTCTCAGGACAGTATGATGTCATGTCTCTGTGCCTCCCCCATCCCATGGGACCATAACCAATCAGCCAAAGTGCTGTCCCCCCTCTGAACCTCTTAACTCTCGAACCCTCCGTCAAGCTCCTGACCCGTCACCTCGCCATTATCTGCCCAGCGACACCTACCACTGACACCCTAACTGTGCATGTGTGTGTGTGTGTGTGTGTGTGTGTGTGTGTGTGTGTGTGTGTGTGTGCAGATGTTACATAGGTGGCTTCAGAGTCTTTGTCAGTGTGTTCATGTGTTGGAGTGTATCAATCTGTGTTTGAGAATGTGAGCTATTGTATGTGTGTGTGTGTCAGTGAGTGACGATCTTTTAGTCATAGTCAGAGGTCGTAAGTGGCATGCATAACTTCTGCCTACAGCAATAACCATTCAGAAGTGACACACACACCTACACACACACACCTACACACACACACACACACACACACACACACAGATGACAGCTTCTATATGAGTAAATGGCAAAAGTCACTTCATCACACTTAAAGGCCTATTAATCATACTAAGCTTTATGGCCCACAGGGAGGGCATCTCTCTCTCTCTCTCACACACACACACACACACACACACACACACACACACACACACACACTAAAATAATGTACTTGTTGTCTAGTGTGTTAAAAGATATAAATTGTGATGATACTGATGGACAATGCAATAAATGACATCTCCATTTACCTCGGAGCTGGTAGTGATGTTAGAAACAGAGAAGAAGGTTTCAGATTAACACCAGCAGAGAAGATGTTAGAGTGTTTTTTACGATTGCTTACACACTAAAATCAAAAATAGCACACAGTTAGTAAAACCTGACACTCAAGGAGCAAAACCTCAACCCAGATGTGCGTGACAATAAGCACGTTTTCAGCCTTGCACTCTTCGTAAATAACTAAAAAAGAAGTGTTTGTGTCTTTGTGCTTTCAAAAGTACTGCCTTTCAAAATACAACACAGTTCAAACAATTAATCAAACGTGGCCATCAGGTGTACAGACGCTTAACTGCTTAACTGTAAAAGGTTAACAGGTGAGCGTACCTGTGTTCAACGCAAGTGGAGGAAGTGTACGAAGAAGACGAGGACCAAATTTATCAGATGCAATTTGAGCAACACTGGTTGACCATGTTGTAAACTTTGGGTTGACACAGAGAGAGGCTGGACTAAGTTCAGCCCAAACTCAACAGATCTGCTGCTGAAACGGTAAACTGGATGTTTTGACATGAGCACAGGCGAAAAAAATAAAATCAGTACAATGTAGCCCAGAGCCTGACTTTAAATCATGCTTTCTTTTTTATCTCCACAAACATTGTTGCTGTGTTTATGTACTGTATGCTGTTTATAATGTTTATAATTAGTCTTTCGCCCCATACCCAGGTCTGACAACCGATTTGCATGTCAGGACTGCTGCGGGCCTCCACCAGAGTTTCCTCTGGCTTCTAACTGGTTCAAATAAAATCAGATCATGTGGGTGGCAGTAAAGTGTAGCGGTATTAGTGGTAGAGGATGGTGCTATTATAATGTCCAAAATGAAGAGGGTTTATCCTCTGGGGAACATGAAGGAAATTGTATGGAAATCTGTACTTGAGAATTTTATTTGTAGAAAAAG
Source organism: Lutjanus erythropterus (assembly GCF_056507025.1). Taxonomy (NCBI): domain Eukaryota; kingdom Metazoa; phylum Chordata; class Actinopteri; order Lutjaniformes; family Lutjanidae; genus Lutjanus; species Lutjanus erythropterus. Next base: position 5,785,017 of record NC_139321.1, on the reverse strand, counting down.
AATAAGTTTTTGCCTGATGGCTGAGCTGGAGTAAAGGATGATGTTTTATTTACGCCTCTTGACTAACAGTTCCTTTTTTTTAATCTTTTATTTTGTTAATTTATTAACTGTTATGCACCAAAACACCAAGAGAACTTTCTTGTGTTTGATAACCTACCTGAAAAGGAACGCTGAGGAATTTAAATGTGAAGGTTGTATTAGAGGAAAGTTAAAAGAGACAAACAAATCATAAGAATGAACCAACACTCGTTTTCATACCAAACTGTTGAGATATCTAGCTCTGGACTAAAGTGTTGAATGTGTGTAAACGCAGCCTGCTATCGCTCGGCACAGTGCATGCTAAAGTGTTAGCATGGAGCCCACTATCTCTGCTCTCAGGGGTGGGATTACAGACGGTCTTTTGTCTGTGTAAGTCCATAATAAGTCAGCTATCATTTCTCTGTGAAAGAGTGTATTGTGTGTGTGTGTGTGTGTGTGTGTGTGTGTGTGTGTGTGTGTGTGTGTGTGTGTGTGTGTGTGTGTGTGTGTGTGTGTGTGTGTGGACAGTGACACAGTGGTGTGAAGACCACCAACCACAACAAGTTAGCACGAAAGGTGCCAGAACAAAGACAGGCACATAATGGGAGCACTCCTCTCCTACTCTGATCCAAGTTTTCTATTTCCCGTCTCTGCTTCTTCCCCTCTCACATGAGACAGACTGTCCACTCTGTATGTCCCCCACCTTCCTCCTCATCACCACAGAGACAACAGAAATGTTTGATTTCCATTGATACTTGGCAAATTCCATGTTTGTTTTTGGCTCATGGGCCAAATCTGGCCCCAGATAGTGTGCTCCAATCATTTTCTAATTCAAATGAAAATAAATTGATTCACACTGGGATATTTGTCTGTTTGTTTGTTTATACATTAGTAAAGCTTCCATAATGCTCCAACATTTGAGTGATTGCATTATGGAAGAGACTCCAGCTGTTTTTACTGTTATTAGAGCCAGACAGATAAACTGGTTGGTCAATGTTATTGGCCCGATATTCTATATTCTATATTCTATATTCTGTATTATATATTATATATTATATACTGTATATCCCCAACATTAGGGGATGAATCACTGCCATGCAACTGAGGGTAGAGCCTTGAATGTATAGCTAATCTTCACTAAAACTTTTGTGTGAAGGGAGAAGAGACTTCTGAATTGTTTTTGGTACAGAGGCATAGTGTTACTGCTAATTTTAGTGAGCTAACTTTACTAGCATCACTTACACCCACTTTTCTTTATGCTTCCTGTCTAAGTCCTTTCAGATACTGTTCTATAGTGCAGTACTGTTTAGGGAGTCATTTTTTCTTAGAGAGGATTTGGCTGACATCTCTACTCAGACAGCTCCTGTCTCCTACATCCAGTTTCTTGGAGTATGAATGAAGAGCCCTTAACAGTAGAGTGACAGCCGTTAACAGTGACAGACATTTCAAATTATAAATGAGGTGATGTTAGAATTGAGTAAAAACTGGTTGCATTAGAAGAAAGTTTTTTTTTGTTTGAGACTGATATAAGAAGTTTTGAGACCAAGACCACAACACTAGTTAAGAGGATAACTAAGCTGTGGCTCAGGCCTATATTGACATTAATTTGTGCCCATCATTGTTACCCATTGCAGGACTGTTGCCATATGTACAATAATTATTGTATTTGTACCTTCATTTTAACACCTATATGGTCAATAATTCCAAAAAAGGCCAAATGTACAATAATGTTGACCTTTCCATAAATCCTCAGTGAAACCTTGTCTGGGGCTTTTATTTTGACAGGTAAGAAGAGATTAAGTGTTTCTGCGATCGAACGTGAAATGTTGCCGTCTTGTTTAGATGATGCATTTTAATTTTTGTTAAAATGTGATCATTTTAAAGTCGCAGTACGATGTTGCGCAGAGCCCAGAGGATACTAAAAGACGACACCCACCACAGCCACAGCCTGTTCACCTTACTGCTATATCTGCCAGGAGATACAGAAGTATCCACTGCTCCACCATCAGACTGAAGAGCAGCTTCTTCCCTCGTCCTCAGCACTCCTCCATGTAAATCAGTTTGATCTGTATTTCTATTTCATCTCTTCAGCCAATCCAATCAGTCAATGAAAGAGGGAAATACGTTGAAATCTTGTACAACCTTGTTCTAAATGATAAATAAATCTCTTTGTATCCTGGTAATTGTAATTCTTCCGAGCTGTTGGGGTACTAACCTGTTGGTCGTAGGTTTCTATTCTCAGTTCATGAGTTTGCATGATCTGATTCATTTGACTGACTGTGCTACTGTGAGGACAATCCCTTTATTTTAATTCACAACTCAGCAGCTTGTCTTTGTTTTTAATTTCCTTACTAACTCATAAATTATGCATCAAATTCTGTATTAAGCCTCCTCCACATCCTCCCAGGTAATAGCTGCATTAAACACAATACATTTTAACAGTCTAACCTTCATAGTTTACATGTGACTACCTGGCATGTGTCCCTGACTTGTAACTGTTGGGTTGCAGGAGCCAGTCCCTCGAGTATATTCAGAGTTTTCATTTCTACTGAGAATGTGCCTATCATCATGTTTTTGGCCAAGAATTTAAATGGTTTGTGTTGCTTTCAGAGGCTGTATTCTGCAGGTTCTTTATCAAATAGATGCAATAGCCTGGAAGTGCAGTGAGCTGAGGAACGGCTTGCATGTAATCACTGAAGTGCAGTGAGAGGAGGATCATGCTACAGACAGAAGGAGATATGGGAAGAGTGGTTGACTGCTGGACTGACTTCAGCACATGCAGTTTGTATCAGGATTGTGATTCTAAAAAGCAGCTTCTGATATGTGCATGTAGTTTATTATTAAAGGTGGGAGGTTGTGGGAAATGTATTCAGTTACAGAGATAGGAAGTATTTTAGGTTTTTCAAGAATCTAGTTTACTTGATTGTTTCTTTTTACACAAATACCTCACATTTGCAAAACAGGGTTGTTACTTTTCTTTTAATGCAAAATGAAAACAGCGTTAAAGATTTGACGAGACGAAAAACATTTAAAAAATGTAACAAGAAAAAAACTACATAAAAGATGTAACAAGACAAAAAGACAGAAAAGATATAATGAACGACACATTAGGACGTAACAAAACAAAAAAGACATAAAAGATAAAAATAATGTAAGAGACGTAACAAAGCAAAAACGACATAAAAGATGTAACAGGACATAGCAAGACAAAAATGACATAAAATACGTAACAAGACGAAACCAATGTAACAAGACAAAAATGACATATCAAGACGAAAACAAGATAAAAGACGCCACAGGACCTAACAGGATAAAAATGATATAAAGATGTTACAAAATAAAAAACAATGTAACAAGACAAAAATGACATAATACAGAGACAAAGACAGAGACAAGACAGAACGTAACAAGAAGAAACAGAGAGGGAGACTCAACGAAAAGGTGATATTCAGTCAGCTTTGCACAGTCAGTAGAAACGAGGAAAACTTACTATATACTTACTAAAAATACTTTCAGTACATTTCAGAGCCTGAACTTTTTCACTTTTACTCCAGTAAAGAAGTACTTCTACTTTTACCAGAGTATTTTCTTAGTTTTAGAAGTATCTATAATTCTACTTGAATACGCTGTGTGTGTACTTTCACTCACCTCTGTTCACCTCAGACCTTATTTATATGGATGTATTGATAATATAATGACAACAGACCAGAGGTGAGTACGTCACATGCAGACATGCCGGAGAGTCGTACTAAACTAATCAGCGGGAGAAACGCAGGTGTTACTTATGACATTAACGATGTCTCTGTTTCATTGAAGTGTCCAAGTAAGTCATACCAGTGAGCCATCATGCATAATAAATGTAACCTAAATGGAACACAGCCAGCATTAGTGATATTGATTTCACCTGTGCTGTTCCTGCAGTGACATGTTTTAAATATCTGCTGTAAAAAAAAAAAAAAGTCCTATTAGTTCAGAAACAACAGACGGGAATAAAGTTGTAGCTGTGCGGTTATTGATCCTGAACTTAATGCACTATGGCGACTGCACTCTTGTGACAGTACATTTAAATTGGAGTGGTTTGTATTATTTAAAAGCTTTTTTTTATTGTTGAACAACCTATATTCAGGTTATTAGATACATATATATTCCTTAGTTTGTTTACTGACTCCTGCTGCATTATTTTACAAACCCTTTAACAAAGATTTCTGTGCTTTATGTATTTATTATTGGAAATCAATGCACATCAGTGTTTTTTCTATTCGAGTTGAATCATGCATTTTTAAATGCAGATCATTATAGGATAATTTTACGTTGACTTGGTCTGAAATATTTGAGATAACATTGCAGTCGATGCATCAAGAACTTGCCTGCTAGAAGTAAGATAATTCAATAAAAAACATCGACATTTTTATCACCTCATAAAATTATCAGTCAGTTCTAGTTGTGTTTGTGTCCACCTGATGATTTTAAGTCCATTATTCACTGTCTTTTAGCTCTGTTTTTGGTCTCCACCCACTCTTGAGCAGGTACTGTGTGACGGGTTTATCAAAGATTTTTATGTTCAAGAAGTTATCTGCAGATGCTGGAAGCAAAGGTTGTAATTTGCCAATAAATACCCCAAATTGTAGATCAGACATATTGGGACAAAACTGTATTTTGAGAGGGTGTCTACTTTTCAAAACTCTTGGCTGTTAAACTTTGTAATAGGTCAATGTCAAATTTCTGATTAAATGTTTTACTGAATATATAGGCCAACTCTGTCAGGTGGAAAATCAGATGGAGCTGACAAAATGTTACATTTTTCTCAGCATAGTCATAGTGAGCAGTCATTTTATTTTTTAAAGTTGCTCATAGTTCTCTTAATGCAAATCAAATCCATATTTAATAATTCTTATTTAGCTTTGATGTAGAAGGGCTACAGAGTTGACATGTTATGATTGAGACACATCTGATAGCGACATTATTTAAGGAATTTTTCAAAAAATATAAAGCTTACCAGTGCTTGAGCAGTATTCCTGCCTTTTTTAAATTGGGAGGTGAGACAGGGGTCCTTATGGTATAGCTAACCCTTTTTATGCCTGATTAAAATTATGTTTTTGTAAAAATCTGACAGAGTTGATGGACATCTGGAACACAAATTTGAAGGGCCATCATTTTCATTGAAAAAACAAAACAAAACCCAAAGGTGATTATATTAGCACATTTTTCTACCCACGTTATCAGCATGAATTGTTAGTTTTAAATTTCTGAAGGCTTTTTAACACGTTTTTAAATTTTTTGAAGTTCTGAATTCTGGCACAGAGCAAATTTAGAAATTAAAAAAAGTGAACGCAAACCAAAACATGTCATTTATTTCCAAGGTTATTTTTTTAGTAGGACAGGATTTTTCCCAAATCTCAATAAAGTGTGATTTGTATTTGTACCCTTGAATCCTTTTATAAACTTGTGTTTTATAAAATCTAAAACCAAACGTTTAGCCAAAGTAATTTGACTAAACTTTTAGCTTCTAACACTGTTGTAGCGACGTCACTGAGTATAATAGCCAACAGAAACAATGGACAAAGAAACAAAAAATAACCTTCACCTTGTAAAAAAGTGGATTTACTTTAATGAGCATTTGTATTTCAGCATCACTACATTTGATTTCTTTCTGAGCAGACTGACCTCCCACTGTTGAAAGGTGCATGTAGGGGAGGAAGTGAGCCTTGGGGAGAAAATGTGCGACAAATTGTCCTGACGCCGTCGATGTCACAGTTATGGAAGGGCTTTCGGGGCGTTTTCTTTAGCTTTCCCTCCGGAAATGAATTAGTGGCCTCATTTTACATTTAGTGAGCGCTCGCGCAGGCTGCAGAGCGGATCTGCAGTGATAGTTATGGTGTGTAATTTCCTTCTTTTCAAACCATATCGCCACACAGCACACAGTCGGTGATAAACTTTCTAACTGTCACTCACTGAGAGATGATGATCTGCCTCTGATGTGTCTCTGTGAATGGGTGTTTTGGCTCAATTAGAAATTATTAACACAGAGAGAATTCAGAGACTTGCTGAAAAATTGCCAAATAACAAGTCGAGATACCGGCTGGCAAAATGTGACGTTTAATAAAGTCAGATTCTCGGATGACATGAAGGTAACCCTCAAAGTTCAAGAGTGCAGCAACAATCCGTCATCAGTTTATTCAGAGACGGAATAAAAACACTTGAAGAGTACAGCCTGTTTTCCCCCTGGATTCCTCCTCTCTGTCGCATATTGCAGATGTATTATAGATGAAGTTCTTGTATTAAGCAGTGGTGAAAAGTGGATTGAAGTTCCTGCTGGTGCAGTCCTCCTCGTCTGAATCATCACTTGGGCTTGTTCTGTGCTCGTCTGCTTCCTCTCAAATATTTGTGGAATTTTCCCTATTCCCAAAACACATCAAAACAGTAACTGCTGTTAAATTTGTATATAACATATCTGTATCGTCCGTTGCTGGAAAGACGCAGACATGCACGGACAATTCAAGAAAGAAAAAAAATATCAGTCACGACAAGAATAAACCCCGAGGACAAACTTTACATTTTTATTCCCCTTTTTTATTGCCAACGTTGGGAATGTTGACATTTTATTTTCAACATTCCCAACCTTATTGGCTCCTAAAAAAACATTTAGTTTAATTTTTGAAACTAAAAGAGGTCACTCAGTAGAGTGCAGATCCCCGCCAAGCAACAGATGGTGAAGCACCTACTGCAATGCCGCCACGACTGCCAGATGCAACCAGCAGAAATACAAACATAGTCCCGAGCTGAATATGCAGTTGTTGTCAGTGGTCGTATAAAACAGAGAATCACTGTCTCACAGCTGTTTGTCTCCACCAACCAGTCAAGTTACAGTTTACATCCACGTCTGTCCAGACTCGTATAAGACTTCAAAGAAATTTACCACTATGGACATGTAACACTGAGGAAATTTAATAAAAGGTATTAAGCGAATAATTTCCAAAGAGAAACATGTTGTCTTCTCTTTTTCTTTACAGATGAGGACAGAGGACTGATAGAGAGCTGAACATTATGATGTCACAGTGAAGTTGACCACACAGTGACCGTTTGTGTCATGAAATGTCATCATTTTATCCTGTTAGATATTTGTGTGTGCTTTGTTCAAAATTAGCATATGAATTCTTGAGTTATGGTCAGAAAAGTTGTTGTTGGAAAAAGAACCTTCAGATGGACCAAAGTCCTCCACAACATGAAGTTCAACAACTCTTTTAGAAAAATCAAGAAAACACAACGTGACTCAGTGAGAATGAAAGTTTACTGGTTTATGTCTTTATTTATACTTGATGGGAAAATAACAGAGTTTGGTTTAACCATGGCCATAAAATATTTGTCATTAAAAAGTACTTTAAAAATTGTGTGGTATTCTTCATTTATCTGACTTAATTTAACAGGTGTTACACCATATTTGGAGACCAGTCACATGATCATATGTCTCATCATTGGTACAATTAGTGTAAGTTTGGGTGGGCAGCAGAGGATTTTCAGATTTCATAAAGGGCTGTGGAATTATTGAGTTTGGTAAGGTTTAGATCATCCATTCCCAAACACAAAACAGCGACCTGTGTTTATAGTCACGTGACTTGTTCCGTTACCTCACTTACGTCACGTGACTTATGTATCTTACGTATTTTAACCCCAATCTTTTCCTAAACCTAACCAAGAAGTTTTACAAGATTAACTACATGTCACGTGATGAAAGTCGTAACACATTTAAAGCTACTACTGGGAACTTTTTGTTGATTTTGGCGGCCCCTGTGGACAAAAGTGGTAGTGTTTCTATCATCATAACCACAAAATATAACATCACAAATCAATTAATCGAAAGAAAAATCTCCTCCTGCTTCCTTTTAACTCTCCAACAAACTATTCACTGAAACTCTGGCAGAGCATAAAAGAGTCATGGGAAAATGTAAACACAGACTAGACTTGTTTCATCTGATTTCAAAGAGGATCTGATCCAGTGTCAGCCATTAAAGCTTCTGTAAATCCTCTATAGTCATCAAAGCATTTGATGTAGGATCTTATGTACATAATAGTAAGCATATAAAAAGTATAAGAAATCAGATTTAATCCAAATTTGAAATATTGTCATCTGTTTTTTTTCACTTTCCTGTGTTTGAATTGGGCATGTTTGTGCTCAGAGATACAAAAATTATGCAGATAATTCCTCACACCAACTATAAAAAATCCCCGTCAGTTGCGATGTTGTTGCAACAAAACTTCCCTGCTTCCGCCGCTGCAGCTGGTCCCCAAGTCTGAGCAACTCAACATTATATCACTCCTTTAACACAAACAATGATTTAACCTGTCACCCAGTTTAAATGTATGCTATATTTAGAAAGTTTTCCACACTTTACTTTGCTGTTAGACAGCCTTTACTGATGGCAAACTGAAGCCACCGTCTGCGCTCACTCCACATTCACAAAACTCCATTAAAAAAACCCTTCATTTTCCCTCACAGGACACAGGAGCTGGTCTACTGCTGCCTTGATCAGCAGCAAGTAACATTAGTTTGGGCCAAAACAAACAACACTGAAGTCAAAGAATAACACAAACTAACAAACAAACAAACTCCTACAACTCCTGTGTCCTGCGAGGTAAAAAGATGGTTTCTGTCAATCAAACGTGAGCTGACACGCCTTTGAAGCAAAATTTCTAATAGTTATGAACTATTTGGCTGCTTAATGAGAAACTGAACTTTGATATAATATTTGCATTTTTACTATTTCAAGCCATATGTCCAGAGGCTTTAAGAATAAATATATTAGAGACAGCTGATCTTCTCACAGATGTCCTCATTAACTTATGTAGGTCATATAGAGACATCAGTAAATAAGTGAGACTGTTTCATAACCAGCTAAAAATTCCTTGTAGTAGCCTTAAGGTCCAGTACGCCTGCTGGCCATATGTGTTGGTTTGGAGAATGTGTTGACTGTCTATAAGACTGTAAGAAATGCAAAAAAAACACAGCTGTCATGTGAATAAGACAAATATATTGTGCATATTTTTTCAACTTAAAGGCTAAGTTGAAAAAATAATAATTAATAATTAACTTAAACCAAAAAATCTAATAATTTCAGCCAAAAACTAAACTTTTATCATCATAACATTAAGGCAATTGTGAATCTGGATGTGTGTGTGTGTGTGTGTGTGTGTGTGTGTGTGTGTACTGAGTTGGTGAGAAACCTCAGTCATGAGTCACTCGGGGAGTTTATGGCTCATACACTTTTCAACAAGCTGTCTTCTGTCTCTGTGTAACACTCATCTCTCTGCATCACTCCGTCCTTTTCTCTGCTTTCTATTCATTTGTAGCTCAGTCCCCCTTATTAAATCTCTCTCTCCCTCCTCTCACTGAGTCTGTCTCTCTCTGGTCCCTGCTGGCACTGAGTTCTAATGAGAAAACACAGGGGACCAACAGAATAATTAGGTTAACGTAGATTTGCATGTCCCCCTTCTCTCCCTGCCTCTCTCTCTCTCTGCACGCACACACACACACACAAACACACACATACGCAGACGGATACACTTCGTAAATATGATTATTGCTTAAGGAGAGACAAATCAAGTATGTGTGTGTGTGCATACTGTGCACATATGCATCCCTGTGTGCAGATTCATGTGTGTGTGTGAATGGTAAGTGTGTGGATGTGGAGCTGCCCTGCACCTTATCACACGCACGCACGCACACACACACTCTCTCTCTCCAGGGACTAACAGATAGCACCCATTACTGTCAGGCTCATCTGCCTCTAATTGGCTGTGATCGGAGCCCGTCGCCCCCGGAGGGAGGGGCCTCAGATTCAATTAAACCGTGTGATTGGTCCCTTTAAATATTTAATGTCCAGGACTAAAAACAGCCAGGGCAACACTTCCTGGAATCAAACTCTCGATGACCGATGTCGACACACTGTGTGTGTTTGTTTGTGTGTTTAGTCTATTTGTATCCATGCAGGGACAAGATTCATTTGTCTTCCTGTATCTGTGTGTGTGTGTGTGTGTGTGTGTGTGTCGTTGTCTATTCATTTTATTTTGGTTGATGCATATGTGTGTATGGATGTGCATACACCTACAGTGTGTGTGTGTGTGTGTGTGTTGATTTAATCTCTGAAATACAGTATACAAATCTTTCTCTTATGTGTGTGTTGTACCTTTAAATGTGCCTGGTGTGTGTGTGTGTGTGTGTGTGTGTGTGTGTGTTTGGGTGGGTGGGTGGGTGTATGTATTTGAATGTATGCATGGACAGCTGGCAGTTCTATTTTGCTGCATGTATATATACTGTAAGTGTGTTTGTGTGGTTTGTCTCGTTGTGTGTTTGTGCAGTGTGTGTGTGTGTGTGTGTGTGTGTGTGTGTGTGTGTGTGTGTGTGTGTGTGTGTCCCAGTTAATCCGGCAGGCTCAGGGGAGAGTGACTGGAGCCATCAGAGGCTTTTCTCCTCATCCAGCCAGTGCCACAAAACACACACATACACACACACACACACACACACACACACACACACACACACACACACACACACACACACACACACACATTTGTGTTTTTATCTATTCGTGAGGACCCATCATTGACATAAAGCATTCCCCGGCCCCTTAACCCAACCCTGACATAACTCTACACTCTTGGAAATAAGGGTTCCAAATGGGTTCCTCCTGAAGGTCTGAGGTTCTGCCCCAGAACTATTTGGTTGTCAAGGGTTCAGAGGTTCTTTGTACGATAATATAAAAGAGTTCTTGGTTAAACCCCTTCATGAAACCACTGGGATATAAATGTGTTTAATGTAGAACCACAGGGGTGGGTTCTACATAAAATGTTTGGAATATAAAAGGGTTTTAGGTAGAACCCTCTTCATGGATTCTAGATAAAACCCTTCTAATATAAATATGTTTTATGTAGAACCACCTAGGCCGGATCTACATAAAACCCTTGGAATATACAAGGCCTCTCAGTAGAACCCTTGGGTGGGTTCTTTGGGGGTGAATTCTCCTTTAGAACCTCACATTGGGGGGTCCAAGGGTTTTCAGTAAACCCTTGGAATATAAAAGGATTTTTGGCAGAACCACCTGAGCTGGTTCTAGATAAGACATTTGGAACACATACAAGATTTTAGTCAACCCCCTTTGTAATATAAAAGTGTTTTATCTAGATGAAACCATTGGAATATAAAAGAGTTTTTGGTAGAATTACTTGGAAAGTTTCTAGATAAAACCCTTGAAATATAAAAGGCTTCTTGACAGAACTCGTGGGTGGGTTCTTCTGGGGATAGCTCTCCTTTAGAACCTCTCATTTGGTGCTTTGGGTGAAACTTTTCACAAATCGTTTTAGGTATAACCCTTTATGTTGGGTTCTAGATAGAATCCCCTGAAAGGGTTCCAAGAGGGACCTTTATTTCTGTGAGTGTAACCCTAACCCTGAAACCTAACCCAAGCCCCTTACCTTAACCCGACCCATCAAAACTAAGTACCTAATCCTAACCGAAACCTTATTCTAATCCTAAAGCTAAACTTGAGTTTTAACCCATAAACATCCCTTTAAACTTCCTGTATTTTGGTCCCCACAAAGCTGTTGGTCCCCATAAGTACAGTGAGATGCCAGGCCACCCCACAAATATAGTTAAACAAACAGAGATAGATTGCTGTGGTTGACCGACTATCAGCAAGACAAGAAAAAAACAGTGAGAGGCTCCACTCTCAATGCCACTTAATGAAACATCTTCATTCTAAAAAAAAATCCAGAGTAGGAGACACATACACACACACACACACACACACACACACACACACACACACACACACACACTTAGAAAGGGGGAGAAGGAGAGAGGGAGGGAGGGAGGCGAGGCAAAACAAAGAGTAAGATACATGGAGAGTCTAGGAGAGAATAAGCAAAGTTGATTAACAAAACGTGTTATTTTGAAATGCTGGCTCTCCTCACCTGATCCTGACAGAGACGGACAATGTGAAAGATGACAAAAACACAGAGGGGAGGAAGAGTGAGTGGGAGGAAGATAGGGAGAGAGAGAAAGACTACAGTTAGGACAGAGTGGGAGGGAAAGAAGAAAGGAAGGATGAAGGAGGAGGAGGTGGATGTAATACAGACACTGTGCTGTGGAGCACAGGCAAAAGACGAGGTGACAGTAAGAAAGACGAAGAGGATCTGGACGGACACATTAATGAATAGATGGAGTGATGCTGGACGACAGGACTGTCTTATGACACACAATATCACTGAATTCATCAGACAGGATGAGCCATCGTGACATATTTTTTTTCAGTCATGGTTAGCTCACCAGAAATGGAGTAAAGTCCATTTGCTGGTGACGGAGAACAGAGAAGTGGCTGCGCGGCTCAACCAAACATCAGACTTTAAAGGGACAGTTTGTTTCATTTAAAGTGGGGGTGTGTGAATTACTGATCTATAGTCAGTGTTTTACCTACCGGTCACTCCAGGAAGTTGCGATCTCAACAATAATCTCAGAAATAACAACTTTCTTTTTCAAGTTTCACTAGCTGCCATAATTTATTTGCACAACAATGCCTAAAAACATTGCAAAATGCATTGCAATTTTTTTCAGAAAAGCTGCTGTGAATTCAGACATTTTAGGCTGCAACAATCCCAAAGACAGCTCACAAAGTCCTGGAGGGACTGACCGACAGGCGATGGCGGCTGACATGCCCCCAGTTTGGAGAAGGAAGTCTCCTCTTCACCTCGCCTCCACCACAACCTTCTCCTTACATGGACTTTGCTTTTTTCAGGAAACACCTCGGCAACTAATGTCCCACATAGCGAGTTATGAAGGAGTCATATCTGGACTCACAGGACACCAGGACTGGAAAACATGGAGTCCATTCTTGGACTATATTAATAACAGACAGTGCCCTAGTTTTATTCTGTTTTGTCTTTCTTTTTGTTTTTTTCCATGTTTGTTTATTTACGTTCTGATTTATCATACTCGTTTTCAGTTTTGGTTCTGTTCTGTTGCATACCCTAAGGACCCCAGTCTCACTTCCTGGTTTAAAAAAAAGCAGAAATACTGCTCAGGCACTGGTTAACTTTCTATTTTAGATACATTTATTAAATAATATTGCTGTCAGATGTGTTTCAACCATAACGTGGACTCTGTAGCTTTTCTAAATGAAAGCTAAATAACAATTATGGTTTAAAAATGAGTATTTTGATTAACATTAATAGAACTCTAAGCGACTTTAAAAAATAAAATGGCTGCTCACTCTGACTATGCTGTGAAATGAAAAAAATTGAACATTATGCCAATTTGTCATTTTCCATCTGATGAAGTTGACGTCTACGTTTCATTTATTTATTTATTTATATTCCCAGCATAATAGAAAAACAAAAATCTAAACCTCTTCAAAATATGATTTTCTCCAAATTCTTAAGAATGAGTGATAGCTTATATTTTGTATAAAATACAAGATCTCTACACAGAAAACATCATCATTCATTCCATTTTTATGGTTCTGAGTATCATAAAAAGAAGTGATTTTTTTTTTCCTCAAAGGAGAACCGAGTGAATGGAGGAACCTTCATGAATAATTCTGCTGTCCTGCTGTGAGGTAGATGGACGGGATCCTGAGCTGCTTGATAAAGACTTAAACCTGGTCTAGTCCAGGTCTGTCATTGAGTTACATGTGCTCTACAGTAACAACATGTGTGTGGTACAGTGTGAGAGAGCAGGTTCATGTGTGTGAAGGAGAAGGAGTTGTTTGATTTGACAGCTTGTTCATGCAAAGCTCTCCAGCTGGATCCTTGAAATTTGTGCCTTTAGGCTTCCTTTGGACGGGTATAAGCTGACTTTGGGCTGGATATTGTTGCAGGTCCCTGTAACCCTGCCAGCAGAGCTCTCCCAGCTAAACAGTATTTGGGATACTGGTATGACCAAATATGAATATGTTTTTCACATATGCATACAAAAAATGTCAGACTCATTTTAGACTTATTTTTTCCTACTTTTTTAAAACGTGTAGTCTAAATACAAATTGTGTTTTATTATCTGATTATTTGGTGTATGGTTGAAATATTATATGACTGATGATTTTGACAGCTCATAGATAAAGTAATTATAGCAAGCCTTAACTGTATTGATATGTATTGCTGTAGTGCTGTGTAAACCAGAAATTCTCAAATAATAGCAAGTTTTCAAAGACCCAAGTCGCAAATATTGGCCAGCAAAAAATAGATAGATAGATAGATAGATAGATAGATAGATAGATAGATAGATAGATAGATAACAAACAAACAAACAAACAAACAAACAGAGTGTCTATTTACACCTAGGTGAGAATGGGAGTGGGATTTTGGTCTATGAAATGAGAAGTCAGTGTTATTTAGGTAATTGTGTTGCCTAAAACTAACCAAACTGTGACTGAGAACTGAAAGTAATTATATTTAAAGATTAAGACTGAGACTAAAAATGAAGTTAAGTTTGGTCAACATACTTCTATGCAATAAAACTACTCGGTTAAGTTTAGGCAACATAATTGGTTAGGTATAAGCAATGAAACTGTGGTTAGGTTTAGGAAAAGATCATGATTTGTCTCTGTAATGTGGGTGTAAATAGCTACACTGGCTATTTACAGCTAGGTGCAAATAGCATTACTAGCTATGGACACCTTAGTGCCTGCCTCTGCCAGGCTTTGCTATATACATATGGATGTAAATAGCCACAGTGGCTACTACACCCCAGGTGCAAATAGCATCTGCCAAAAATAACTGGTAGTCTCAAATAATGGCCCAGTAAACAAACACAGAGAGAGTTAACTTACCTTCACTGTAATGACTCAGATGGTAAATTCAGCAAAGTGTGCATTTCCACAGCATTAACTTCGTCAGTACAAAAGCATAATCACGTCACACTCTCCATCCTGGAGCACCTCGGTAGCTCTGGGGTAAAGTCACTGACCATGAACCATGTCTCCGGTTCCTCTCATCTCTCTACTGTCTGTAATAAAGGCTTGAAAATTGCTTACCATTCTGTTTCTCCAAGTGTGAAACAGAAATCTGGAAACGCTTCTGCAGTTTTTTGTTCTTTTTAAACCCACTGTCAAAGAGACTTAAAACATCCTGCAGATTTTTCACTTTAAAAGCCAACAAAAGGGACAGATTATTCGTTCATGCATTCATTCATTTCTCTTTGATTTAACCAATAGTCTGCCAAAATACCATCACAGGGTTACTGAGCTGATCTGAGTGGAAAGAAAAGACAAATCTGGCTATTTAAAACAATAACATGACATATTTTAGAATGTGCTGTTTTTACATAATACCTCATATGAAAGCTAAATTAAGGTCCACTTACTAAATGTCTTCCAGAGCTTTCAGTCATATCTTGTGGTCTTGATCAGTGAAAACAGTTCTGATTAAATTTTAATAAACTCCATTCGATGATGAAGGCCAGGAAATGTGGCTGAAAGGTCTGTAAGATATTTAATAAACCCCTTGAAAGGTGGGTTGAAATTCTACGTAGTGTGCGAATTTTGTGTAGATTGTGTTTGATAGACGCTCTGGTGTAATGAGTAGTGGTAGGACCCAGCTGCAGCACACAGGAGAACAGGAACAGTTGGTAATGACTTTTAATGAGAGACTCAAAAAATACACAGCTGGGCAGGTAAAGCAACACACAATACAGCTCAACACTCAAACAACGACTCTCCATAGAATCTCTGATAATCCGGTTTAGCCCAAACTGAACCTGGGTGCAGGTGAGCGGGATGTGACACAGTTCAGTGTCAGGCAGGCAGGCGCTGTATTCAGGGAGGTGAAGGATCCGAAACCAGGTAAGCAAACAGTGATACTGTAGCATCATCATCGGACAGTAATGCAGATGAACAGAATCCAGGAAAAACCGAGGCAGATCCCGTGGTCCTGGGCGGGAGGCAGGTGCCTTTACCAGGTGTCAGATGAGACGGGTGGAGACAGGCAGGGTTGGCAACGGGAAATCAGTCCAGAAAAGAGTGCCGGAGAGTCTCGCATGAGTGGCGAAGAACAATCTGGCAAAGAGCGAGTAAGCAGGAGAGGCTCATATGCCGGCTTGATTGCTGATGCGCTGCATCTGCGTGAACAGGTGAGAGGGGCTGATGAGGTGGGAGTGGCTGGCAGGCGGGGTGAGTGGAAAAGCACTGGGAGAGCATGTGACATCTGGCAACTTGGGTGAGGAACATAGAAAACTTATGGATCCATGTATGACGATTTTTTCACAATAAAGTTTGAGGGGCATGCAAGTTATGGGAGTGTCCTGGATAAAACAACAAAAGGAGGGGGTGCTGGGAGGCGGCCTTTTTGCAGGTATTGGTGGATCTGACATTAATGCTATGCTAAATTGAAAAATATACATAGAAAATAATAGAGAGAAAAAATAATGGCCTGTCTAATATATAAGCCTGTTACAAATAAAGGCCAGAAAACTTCAAATCTTTCATTAACAGTTGGCTGAAAACACATATTTCTGTGATGTGACAAACTCAGAACACACATTTATTGTTGCTTTACATGTCTTTTAAGATCGGATCTGCAAGTTGTGAAGTTTCTGTAATACGGCTGCTGGCTCTCTCTGCGACTGTTGTCAATTTTAATGTTATTATCAAAGTTCAAACCATCCACGTAGATGTAGTGGACTGTGGTTGTCTGTCAGCACATGTACCACAAAGCCAAAGCGCTTTACCGACACAGGTTTCTGTCCTGTCATGTTAATAAAGCAGAGTGGAGTTCGAATTGAAACAGAGAGAGAGTAACAAAAAGAGCGTTTTGCTGCCCAGATAGAGCTTTGCATCAGTCAGCCAGAAAAACGACAGAAAGTGTGTGTGTGAGAGAGAGAGAGACAGAGATAGAGCGGCATAGAAGGAGGAATAAAAGAGGGGAAGCGGTGCCTGTGTGCAAATGTGTGATAAAGCGACAGGCTGGGAGGGTAGAAAGATACAGAGAGACATAGAGAGGGAGACAGGGACAGACAAGAGAGGGAGACAAAGAGAGATAGAGGAACATAGACAGTGAATCGACCATTGAAGGCAGGTTTCACTCCGTCTCAACTCCATTTTCTCGCAGTGACTGTGTTGTGTTGTGATGTGATGTGTGAGCAGAGATTAGCTTTATGAAACAACCTCTGTTGACTCAATTTATTGAATTTTACTGTTCTGAATACCAATAAAGAATATGATATTTACTCTGCAAACAACAGAGAACACACCGACTACACACTTTCTGAGTGCCACAGTGTGTGTGTGCGTGTGTGAATCAGTATCTATGTCATTTATTGGGTTTGTATGAATACAATGCACACACTGTATATTGAGATCATGTAGAAACAATTATAACTGCATTAATAACGTGTCTGTGTACTACATGTGTTTGCATTTACACAAATAATTTGCTCATACACACATTTATACACAGACAAACATTATTTTTAAGCATTATCTGTTTGTACATTGGGGAACTCAAGGGGTTCCCCCAGCTTCAAAAAACACAGCAAAAGTACCCTCTTAGATGCCCCTATGGTAAAGAAAATGTGAGAAAATGCCCTCTAGGCTGCCCCTCCAGTGGTTTAAAGTGCCAACTAGCTTTCCAATGTACAAAATATGATAAGTGCTCTCTAAGGTACCTTTCCAATTGTAGAAAATTTGATGAAGTGCCCTCAAGGGTGCCTTCCAGTGGATAAAAGTGCCCACTAGGGTGCCCTTGTAAGGGACAAAACATGGTAAAATACCTTCTTGGATGGCCTCATGGTTGATGAAGCGTGATACAGTGTCCTCTAGGTTGCCCTTTCAGTGGATAAAATGTGTTCAGATGCCCTCTAGGGTGCCTTCCAGTGGACAAAGCATGATAAAGTTCGCACTAGGGGGCGTTTTTCAGTGGAAAAAATGTGATGAAGTGCCCACTAGGGTGCCTCTCCAGAGAACAAAACATGGTAAAGTTCTCACTAAGTTGCCCCTCGAGTGCAGAAAATGTGAGGAAATGCCCACTCAGGTGCCTTTTCAGTGGACATAACACGATAAAGTGTCCACTAGGGTGCCTTGGCACTGGATAAAATGTGTTCATGTACCCTCAATGGTGTCCTTTCAGTGGATAAAAGTGCCCATTAGTCCTCAGATATACTTGCTCTTATATTGTGCATTTGCATTCGTGTATGCGTAGCGTTAATTTCTGAGGACGCACACAACCATTGCACCAAATGGACGTAGGATACACAAGGCAGCCATCAAGCGTAGGGATGCGTAGGGGTGCATACGGGAACGCATAGTTAAGAGCAAGTATATTTCAAGCCTTGGGGCTGAAATATGATGAAATGCCCGTCAGGGTGCCCTTCAAGTGGATAAAAGTGCCAACAAAGGTGCCCTTCCCCTGGACAATTATTGTGTGGTCTCTAAAGTGCTGTTCCAGTGGAGAAAAAGCAATGAAGTGCCCACTTGGGTGCCTTCCAGTGGACAAAAGTACTCACTAGAGTGCCCTTCCAATGGACAACTCATTATGAAGTGCCCTCTAGGGTGCCTTCCAGTGGATAAAATGAAATGCAGTGTTGTGCAACGTAGGCAGGGCTGCATGCTAGAAAACTTGTTCACCCCTACACACCTCTAAATAGTTAATAGTTTGCTGTGAGTTTTTGTTACAGAGGTGTAGTAGTTGTTGTTCTTTAAGTCACATGATAATTTTTTTTTAAATCAAAACCAGACACTGGATCTGTTTCACCATAAATGCATCATGATTTTTAAAGTGCTGGTGTATCGTGACATACAGCTGGTGCCCTTTTTATCATGTTTGCCCCTGTCCCTCTGAGTCCACCACTGTGCTTGTATGTCTGTCTGTCTGTGTGTTTGTTTGTGTGTGTGCATGCATGCATTTGTGTGTGTGTGTGTACATGCGGTAATGCGCTGCTGCTCGGTCGTTTAGCTTGTTGACACTTTGGGGTCAGAGCCATGCAGGGTGAATGGTGTTGGCTGACAGCGTGGAACCTCTTCATTATCCAGCCATAATGTTCTCATCGCCGTCGGCTCCCAAGCTCCCTCCCCTCCCACGTCCCCCGCACCGCCACCAACCCCACACACACCGCCACCACCGCCGCCCTCCCATCATTCTTCTTCTTCTGCCCTTTCCCTATCCATCCCTCCCCTCTCCTCACCTGGCTATTTCCCCCCGTGCTGCTATTCATCGCTGTCGATTCATCCTCCAGCTCGCTCCATGTCCTTTTTTATTCTCCCTCTCTCTCCGTCTCTCCCTCTCTGTGTCCGTGTATCTGTTTCTCTCTCCATCTCTCTGACCCCATTCCACTGAAGTTATTACTTTCTCTCTGTTTCATGCTTCCCTCTCTCATCATTTTTACCTTCATTTGTCAATTTGCTTTGATTTATTGGCTGTACTGCCGTGACTTTTTGACAGAAACTATATTGCCAAAACAAAACCGGCTTTGCAAAAGTATCAAACAATATTTTATGCATTCAAACCCTATCAAGATGATAAATTAAAGCATTTAGATTCAACGGGTATGAAAAATAGCACATAATGGGCTGTACTTATAAAGTCTTCATTAACTGGTTTGAAAACATAAACTAAACTGTACAAAACAACAGTTCTGTTGTTCCAGCTTGTTCTCGCTGCCTGCTCCTATGCTTCAAACAATGACACTGTAGCATCGTTTTGGGAGGCGCCTCTCTATCATTACATTTTAATATGCTGTTGAACAGCGGATGTATAACGAGTAAGAAAGTCCACATATGGAGAAGGTCGGGCAGATGAACGAGTCAAACAAACACAGGACAGAGAGTCAAATTAGACCTCT
Organism: Lutjanus erythropterus; assembly: GCF_056507025.1. Taxonomy (NCBI): domain Eukaryota; kingdom Metazoa; phylum Chordata; class Actinopteri; order Lutjaniformes; family Lutjanidae; genus Lutjanus; species Lutjanus erythropterus. The sequence continues at coordinate 5,765,183 of NC_139321.1, read as the reverse complement.
TTCAAAGACGTCACATTCTGTTACATACTTACATACGTAACCGAGGTACTTATTTTAACCCAAACCATGAACTTTTCTAACCTGACACATTAGATGGTTTGTTACACAGAACCACCTGGGAAGTTGTCCTCAGAAACTGTTTGGAAAAGGGCAGGTACTTTCAAAAAACACTCGGCAGGTGATTGGATGAACCATCTGTCTATCACATGTAACTTCACCCAATCAGATCACTCTTCAGTGTTGTTCTTTCAATGAAAAAATGCAGTTCTGATATAACCGATGCTATCACAGTATCTATGTTAACATCTTCAGGAGCCGTCATTGTCCGAGATAAGACACTAAAACACACCTAAAACACCGAAAACCACGCCAGTAGCTGCCAGTAGTGCCTCCCAGGACGCTGACTGGCTGCACCACTTTTGGTGCAGACACAAATGGAAAAATGGATTCTTATGTGAGCTTGTGAATCCAGCTGCCTTGTAAGGTAAACAATCATATTTAACAATGTAAATAACATTGCTGTATGTATTGCACAATTTATTGTAATTTCAAGTCAGTACTGAACAGGTGAATTATTGCACAGAATTATTGTAATGACAGTCAGTAGTGCACAGTTGAGTCTAAATAGAGATAATGAGGTTATAATTTCTGACAGGGGTGACCTCTAAGTGTCAGACAGAGGAAGGAGTACAGTTTGATTACCACACGCAGGAGTGAATTCCTGTGGCACTCTGTGGCGCATCTTGGTGAAATGAGTTTCTCACTGAAAGTACTATTGTGGCTGAGCAGCACCTCATGGAGTGGGTGTGAGACACTGTCCAAGCTTGAGAGTACAGCTCCACCCCTCAACAATGTCACTGGTCTTGCGGATCAGTTTGTTGAGTCTGTTGGCGTCTGCTACCCTCAGCCTGCTGCCCCAGCACACACCAGCAGAGAGAACAGCACTGACCACCACAGACTGACAGAACATCCTGAGCATGGTCCAGCAGATGTTGAAGGATCTCAGCTGCCTCCGTAAGACATCAGCTCTGTCAGATTTCCCATTTGATGGAGTTGATGTCTACATTTAATAAAAAAAAAATGGAATCATAAGGAGGTTGGCCTGTTACAAGGTTCAATAGGCAAGAGTATAATCTTTTAAAATATATTTTCCAGCATAACAGAAGAGTAAAAATCAAAACCCACTCAAAATATGGTTTTGTCCCACGCCTCAAGAATCAGTAAAACATATTTTAGTGCACCATTTAGGTGTAATATGTGTCCTGTTTCAAAAGAGACCGAGCACTGCTTTGTCAAATGTTTTGTTGCTCTGTTCAGCTGTAGGTCATGTTGCTTTGCTCTGATTGGTTGTAGGTCTATCCATGTGTGTCCAGAGGCGTTTGGGTCTGTGTGTGCAGATAACTGCACCTTGAAAAACGAACTGAAAGGTTCCAAACTAATTCACACCTGCAAATTAGTCAGTTGATGTCAGGCTAGCAAGTCTGACAAGTGAAAGAACACTGTGGGGTTTCGATTGCAACACAATCGGCAACATAATACAGTTATATTCCCCGTTTGTCCACTTGTTTCCGTTCATTCGTGAAGTGGAGTCACACGGTGCAAATCTTTGCTCAAGGTGAAATATTTTCAATTCATACAAATCATGTATGCATCTGTCCGTCCAGCCAGTCCACTTCTGTTTGTGTGTGTCTACAAGTACAATAATGGACTTGGAATACAATACTGTTTCCTATAGAATACACTTTGCATTCAGTCTGAACAGAACAGACCTTCATAATAGCTCTTCACTGCACTGAGCTACAGTAGTTTTGCAATGAACCTGAGAATATGTTCAAATTATTATTATTGAATATAAGCTGGATATAAGAGACACTTTGTTTTTTACTAATGTCATATTTTTACAACTGTTATTAAGATGTTTGACAAACTAACATGTACACTATATGTGTTATAATCAGACTGAGTTGTAACTGTGAATGTCCATCCCTCCTGTGACTCTTTCAGGTCTTTATCCTCCTTCGTCCAACCTTAGCCCTCCGCTTTGATGTGGCCCTCGGCTGCAGTCTCTCCCCTCACCTTTACCTGGTCCTCTCCTTCTCCTTTCAAACTTTTCTGCTGCCACACATTCTCCTCTCCTCAGCTCTGAGCCCTATTTTCTCTCGCCTCTCTGCTTCTCATTCCTCTTTTGACTGCCAACTTGCCTCACTCGCTGCTGCTTCTTTCTTCGACCCTCCACTCCTCTCCCAGTCACTCAATACTTTCAATTTACTCTCCTCCTCTCTAATCTGCCACTCCATTCATCCCGTGCTCTCCTTCATTATCTCCCCCTATCGTCCTCCGCCTTCTGTCCTCCTCTTGCTGTCGGCTTGTCTGGAGGATGGATTCAAGGATCCTCTTTCTCCTCTTTCTCCATCCACTCAATAGCTCATATACTCATATACCCCATGCTCCCACTGTTGAATGCGTGTGTGGGTTGTGTACGCTCATCTTGACATATGGGTGTTTTTCTGTAGCTCCACGTTTCTGCATGACTCAACCTTTGTGTGTATGTTCTTATCAGGGACTTTCAGTCATTATAGTTAATAACCTTTAAAATACTGCAATATCTTTCTGATGTCTATCTGATGTAGATCTTTAAGGTATCTGTACTTTACTTGAGTATTTATTTTTGTGGCAACTTTTTACTTTTACTCCTAACACAAATATCTGTACTTTCTACTCCTTACATTTGCAAAACAGGCTTGTTACTTTAGTTTTAATGCATGGATTTGTTTTGATTATTATTATTTTCATTTCTGCATTTTTGCATGCCTCCGTTCCAACATCAAGACTGAGTCCTTGGAGTATCCATCAGTGCACATCATACTCAAAAACATGGATGAAAACGATGTAAGACATAAGACATAAATAACATAAAAGATGTAACATGATGTAAAATATGTAACTAGACAGAGATAATGAAAAAGACATAAGACAAAAACGAAAAAATGATGTAAAATATGAAACCTGATGAAAATTATGTAAAAGAAGTAACAAGATGAACATGATGTAAAAGTTTTTAACATAATGAAAATGTTATAAAAGACATAAAACAATGAAAACAACTTAAAATACATAATAAGCTGAAAACAACATAAAAAGGCATAACAAGATGAAACTGTAAAAGACACAGCAGGGCAAAAACATTGTAAAAGAAAAAAGACAAAAATGATGGAAAATACGTAACGAGATGAAAACGCTGTAAAAGATGTAAAAAGGAAAAACTGGCATAAAATACGTAACGAGATGAAAACGTTGTAAAAAGTTGTAAAAGGCGAAAATTATGTAAAATAACTAGGAAACGAAAAATATCATGAAAAGATGTAGCAAGCTGAAAACAAAAGACGAAACAAGACAAAATCATTGTAAAAGATGTAAAGAAAAGAGAAAAAGGTAAATTGACAAGCCAAGCACACTACACATCTAAATACAGTAAACAGGAAAGGAGAAAGTTACTCAACTGTTATTGGAGCACAGAGTGAAAAGGGGGCGGGGCTTAGGAAGGGTCAATTCCAAAGTGCCCTCCCAGAGGCTACGTCTCTAAGACGACCAGTTTAGGCACGCTGTGATTGGCTGAAACGGAGGGAGCTTCAAGGCTCACGTCACATGCACATTTGATATTTGAAGTATCCTCCTGCCAGACACGGAGGAGGTGAGATCTGACAAACACAACAAAATTACTGGCCGAGATACATGCGACTGCTGCTCAGCTGTTGGTTCAGACCGTGGACAGCGCCGAGAGAGACGGAGACAGCTGTTCCTGCACATCTCCTCCTGCTGATTTTGACAGAGAATGGTTCATAAATTTAAAAAGAATATCGAACACCCCCGGTAGTGCTACGTTCTACACACTTTTCTGCCACAGAGAAAAGCTATGCGGACACACACCCTGATGTTGTTAACACCATAACGGTCTTGATGTGTCGCAACCAACGAACCCACAACCTTGATTGTTCAAATTATGAGCTTTGTGATGTGGACAATAACAACATTATTCAGGTGTGGATGCGGCCTGATTGCAGTCAATACAGAGATCGTTCCCATCAGGGCTGAAACAAACTCCACAAGCCTCTCATCATCATCGTTCAATGAGTGTTACCAGCTGACATTTGTGTGGGCACAGTTGGAACTATCCACCATCAGCCAAGCACATCCTTCTGTGACTCAGCTGTCTGTGCAACATCTTGTTGATCTCCTTAATTATTTGTCTTGAGCGAATTAAACACCTTCCTGCGGTGAGTGTCCGTTGTAAAGCTGTGATAACGGCCCTGTGGTGTCCTGATACAGGAGAATAATGGACTTGGCTGGAGCGAGATCTGATCATCAAATTGGCTCTTTAATTTCTTGGTGTTTAACAAGTGTAATTGTTATTATTACTAAAGCCAGTCATTTATTTAAATCCCATCTAATCAAGGTTCCAATGTTAGTGATTTTCACTGTTGGAGGCCGAGTTCAGCTGTGTGATTTCTACGTCTCGCTCACAGTGCAGGTTACAGTGACAAATACTTGAGCTGCATTTTTCTATCTGATGGTTAAAGTTAGATAACCTCACACTCTTTGAAATCTGACACATCCTCCCCTGCAGATCGTCAGGTTACACGTAAAACAACTGAAGACATGATGAAACATTTCAAAAGGAAGCAGCTCTTACAGAGCTCTACAAAGTAGTAGAGTTTTTTCTTTTGTTTACATTTTTTTGCCGCCCTAAACCAAACCGATTTGAGAATTTATTCATAATATATTATATAAATAATTCAGTATTTGGTTTTGACTGGAAGTTGTCCATTAATTGACATTTAGAGCCTGTTTTTACCTGGTATTAACATGGGTCTTGGGTGATTCCATCACAAGTGAATGGCTCTAGGTGTGAATGCACACAAGACACACTGTGGTCCGATCGCTCAGACCACATTCAGAGGTGGTCTGAGCGATCAGAGCAAAACAACAGCTTTTAAATGACGTGTTTGAACTGTCTTACCTGATGACAAGATAAGCAGCAGATATTTGTGAACACCCTGTTTGCACTGAACTATTGACAGCGATATCACCAGACTCCCTTAAAAAATTGTGCGATTTTAAAGGTGTGGAGTCAGGAAAAACTTGATCAACTTGATCCTGATTTACGAGACAGCTATGATGAAATCTTAATCAAACATGCCTTCTTGTAAATTGTTATATATTGAGTTGTTTCTTTCCTTGTATAAAACGTCAGTTGCAGCATCACTGCACCGGTGGCCACTCTGTATCTGAAGTCCATCTACACACTTTGAGAACACTGTTTCCACTGATTCACCATTTACACTAAATTCATGAAAGAAGACAACATTTTATTGATAGCAAACTTGTAAAATGTTGCCATTTTCTGAGTTGTTTAGTGAGAAGAAACTTTTTAATTATTTGGGGCCAGTTTGTGTCAAACTGTGCTGATTTAGCTACATGTTTATTTGCATACAGAGTGGTGAAGTGAGATCTGGTCACAAGTGGTCACTTGAGATACATGAGAAGATGTATTGGGAAAGTATGAACATACGCAGAGTCCTGCACCGGGTCCGGTACCCACAGGCACCCATTAAGTGACATGCAAAGACATGATAAAAAAAAAATGTAGAAAAAATTTCACTGGTGCGTCTGAGGTAGGAAGAAGACTTTGTCTGGCAGTCCTCCAGAGGCCGGCAGTGAAGGTACCAGTGCAGACAGATTATAATAATCCAGAATATGAGAAAATTAGGAAAGTTTGGTGGAAAACAGCAGTTTATTTCACAGTTAAAATGTTAACAGACTGATTTTACACATTAAATTTGATCATGATGAGGAGCACTACTCAGTTAAAACTGTTATAATGCTTTGTGTGCCTGAGGAAGAGCTGTCATTGAACTTTAGGCTTGGAGACTATAAACTTAGAACAGAAAGCCTGAGTTACAAACTGGGACTGTGGAGCTTGATAGACTGGGGCATTCACCAGGCAGGAACAGTTTACAACAAAGGACTGTATTTGTCTTTGTTTTTTTTATGGGAAATGTGGGATCCATTGTTTTTGGGTCATGACTCATACAAGGCACAAATGTTGGAACATCCCTTTACCAAAAAAGACAGGCAATCCAGGAACACTGTGACTCACAGTGACTCATGTAAAGAGCCCATCACATAACATCTGATTATAGCCAAGCTTTGCAATTTAAAAAGCAGTTAGGGGCCTACTACACTCTCCTCGTAAGGTGGACTGGTCTTTTGTGGCTGGATATAAACAGCATGTCCTCACCTGAAAAACCTGCATGTCGGTCAAATGTGCAAGCAGCTTATTCTGACTGATATTTCCTTTTATTGTTAGGCAACGACCCCTTGTGGAGGTAATAAGTGTGACAGGAGAAGTATAACAAGCGAGAAAGTCCAAATGTGGAGGTAACTTAGTGGATGGACGGCTCAAACAAACACTTTCACCCAGGAGACTCGGGGCTCATGTGAAACGAAAAGTAGATGATACATTCGTAACGTAATTATTTTAACCCAAATCACAATCTTTTCTTACACCTAACCAAGTGCTCATAGTAACCTGACATGCCAGATGGTTTCTCACTCTGGTCTCGAGAATCCTGCTGCCTCGCAAGGTAACTCTGCGACTATGTCATATGGTTCATTGATTTGATTGGGTGAAGTTAGTGCGTGTTAGATGTGATAGACAGATGGTTCATCCAATCACCTGCAAAGTGTTTTTTTGAAAGAACTTGCCCTTTTCCAAGCAGTTCTGCATGTTTTAGATGTTTCCCGGCTCCAGCACACCTGATTCAAATGATCAGCTTGTCATCAAGCCTCTGCAGAAGCCTGATGACAACCTGGACCCCGTTTCCCAGAGCCTTCGTAGCGCTACGTGTGTCGTAAGTTGTATTTTAAGGTCTCCTTTAAGGTTGCGGGCTGTTTCCCAGAGTTGGGACAACCTTAAGGGAGACCTTAAAATACAACTTACGACACACGTAGCGCTACGAAGGCTCTGGGAAACGGGGCCCTGATCATTTGAATCAGGTGTTTGGGAAACACTGGTCTAGACCTGCTCTATTTGAAAACTGCCTTGAGATAATATTTGATTTGCAGCTATACAATTAAAATGGAATTGAATTTAATATTCTTACAGGTGGGCTATATAATATACAAGTATAAGAAATTACAATGAATATATATATAATATTATACTGATTTAAAACTACTAGTTACTCCTCCAGGTGATGGATACTGTATCAGCAGTGGACAGATGTAGATACATTTCCAGGTCTTATCAGATCAATATCATATGCAATATTACTTTTCATAATCTTGTGCAGTAGTACTTTTCTATTATGTTTCATTATCATGTTTTAATATCATGAGCAATATTACTTTCATTATTACGCACATCAATGTTTTTACAAACTTTTTACACCACTTCATTAAGTATTGAGCTCTTCAAGTACCTCCATACTGTTTTGTGTGATTTGGTGCTGGCAGGTGCTGTGGACACTTAACTGGCACCGCTGAAGTAGCCACTAGCGGTTGTGTTCGGTTCTTTCTCGTCCACTCCATTTCCAACATGGCTGATAAAAACATACTCCTTCTGATCATACCTTCTCCTCATATTAGTTCCTGTTTGGAGCCACGATTGTGATGTTTTTACCTTACTATCTTGTTATTCCAGTTTAGCTCGTAAACATCAGTAATCATGGACGGCGTATGATTGTGACTACGCAGCAAGCCGATACAAAAATACAGGAAAGACAAAACCTGTTTTAAATTACATTTCAGCGGTATAACATTTTCATTTTTCAAAAGAAATGTAGCATGTTGATAGTATTATATTATTTCATGATTAAAATTTCTGGCATTCCTCCACATACCACCATGAGGAAGCTTGTGTAACACCAGTGGTACTCAAACCACAGTTTGAAAATCGAGGATGTGCATATTACATTTAATATCATGATATTTTTTCATTCATTATCTGGTACAATAATAACTCTTTATTATCTCTCTACTTAACTTACTTCTACTGTTATTCTATCAGGCACTGTTGCATTTACTCCTTATATACTTTATATTTTATATATCACATTTATTGATGCTCTGTTGTCCTACAATCTGGCATAAGAATTTCCTTTCAGATTAATATAGTTCTTTCTTATTTTATCTTACTCTAAATGTAATTATGTGCACACATGTTCTGTGTGTGTGATTGGACTGCAACTTTAATTTCGCCGTGTAAACCAGTGTTGTGTAATGACAAATAAATGACCTTGATACCTGGATTTATTGATGCTCGGTCTGCCACAGAGTAACACTGTCGAACACATCCACAGCAGCCTTTGCGTCTCATTGCAAAGCCTGTTACGCCTTGGTGTATATACTGTAAGCCATAATAGTGTATTGATTGACAACATGTAGCAAATCAAACTGATAATCTTGTGTTATTCATTGTTATTCCCTGTACTGTGCCGTGCAAATCGGGTGACAATATGTAGCCCTATTTTACACATTACAAATAGATTATATTGATGTCGACTTCCATATCATGTAATATAATAAGATTGAGGCTCTGAATCAAATTTCTCCCAAGACTCTGTTTGACGTTCTGCCACCTCTCTATATCTCAGGTAAGCTCAGCAGCATATATATATTCTCAAAGCTCTTTCATTTTTTAATAAGCGGTTTGTGTGTGGAGAGCAGAACATGTATTGTTTTGTGTATTCGTACCTCTGAGCCCCGGTGCTTCAGGCTGCTCATGCTAAAGCTTTTCATAAACACAGTGTGGGAAAATGCTCTTTTCTTTAGATGAAAATGTGTAACTTTAAATGAAGAGATGCAGAGAAACATCAAAATTAAATGCTCGTGGCAACACTATGCATCACACTGTTTAGATTGTTTACAGTTCACACATCCGTCAGTTTCACAACACTGTGCTCGTATTTGCAGACTCTTGGTCTATAAATTACAGACAAGCCTTTCATAACTAACAGGGATGTCTGTTGTATCAACAGGCAATTCAGTGTGCAACACATCATGTATTATGCCATAAATATAGATTATGTAACCTAATAAATGCATATACCTATATAAATACATACATTGCCATGGAAACACAAGTTGTATTTACATAGTCCAATATCACAAGGCAAGATATGTTTATTTATATAGCATTAAAGTGTCAATTAAGATCATAAAAACAAAAGCTAAAAGCAAGCCAATAAATGGTTAAAACATAACAGAAATTGCATTTTAAAAAACAGAAATTTCAGTTTTCCTCAAGAAGATTTGCAATCTGTGAACAGCCTCTATCCGATCTCTGCTCAGGTAGAAAGAAGAAGTACTGAGGAAGTATTAGTATTAAGCAACAATATGAGGGGGAGGGACCTAACCTTTCGATTGATGTTGGTTACGTCAGTATTTAAAGATCAGTTCATCCAACTACAGATTCACCTTCCCACAGTTTTTAATTATTATTTCACTCATCGTTTTTTCTAATAATGACACTATCTATTATCTGCAGGTTATATTATTTTCCAATAACCACCTCGTGCTGGTTGCTCTCCTCGTTACCGTATTTGCCGTTAGCATTTGACAAGGGACTCGCTTCATGCGTCAAAAAATGTTTAAACTTGCAATGTCTAATGGACTAATGGCTGGAGTTAACTACTACTAGTCGACAAGGAAAATCTTTAGTCGAGGGCAGCCATAAACATAACCATAAAAATCTTTAACTGCGATACTGTAGGGAAAATACACAAATTATATTGTCAGTGAACATTAGATATGTTCAGTATGAACAATTTTTGAAAAAATACGTTCATTAAAGGTGCGAAAGGCAACATTCAGCCTTATAAGATGCGACACTACCAAGCGGACACAATATAGAGCTAAACAGTCACTAAGAAACAGCTGATGCAGGAACAGAGTTATCGCTGCTCGACTCTGCTTAGTTTGACAGTTTGATCAGGAGTCTCTGTTGGAAATGGTCTAGAAGGAAACCCAAATTCGCTAAACTGTCGCACACAAACACACTCTGATGCACAAATACTTTCACTGCACTGTGTTATTTACTGTAGTTTGTGTTGTTGCTTGATTTATACAGCACACTTTATGTTTCCTCTTTGACCCTGTGGTTGCTCGTTTGCTCAGTTTTGTGGATTACATGTTTTTGTATTTGCTTATGTATAATTCATATTGAGGTGAGATTCTTTCTTAAAGCCTTCAGGGTTTTTTTTAAATCTCACCTGCAAAATTTGCGTCTTTTATTTCTCTTGTTAATGTATTTCTTCTGTTATTGTCCAAATAAATAAATAAAAAATAATACATACACAATGTTTATTAATTGTGCACATTATACAAACTAATTACTTTTTATAATGTGACCGTACTTTAAGATCTTGGTTGGTTTAGAGACAGACAACAGCTTGTGAGATCTTTTGTTGTCTGTTTTCTTCATGAAAGCCAAAATGGCAGCTGCCTGGTTAAAATATTTCTCGTTTTACAACTAAACAGTCACTAAAATATGTTTCTAAAAAACACTGTAAGCGAGAAGTAGGCAAGGTAGTAACATAATCTTGATCTATATTTGATCTGCTCAGTTTGATCCTTTTTTCAGTTTTGTGATCAGTTTTTTTCCTCTGACTTCACAGCGACCTCTAGGGTAAACGATGCGTAAAGCACCTTTAAAAATATTCTTTCATTACATTGATATGAAAAGATTATCTGACGGGGGAACACGCTTCTTTCAAATTTGCGTTTGATTAAAAGTGTATAAGCTGAAAGCACATTTTTAGGAGACAGGGTGGCATGTTTGAGTTGAGTTATAATTGGCCTGAACGTTTCCAACAGTCATTATTTTTCACACATTCTGGAGCGCAGAGCCAATAAGACCGATCTATATGAGAAATATATCAGCACTGGCCAGCCTGATATCGGTGCGGCCCGGCGACGTGGGCTCAGAGAGCGGGACGCGAGTGTGTACTTGTGTGTCCATGCATGCGTGAGTGGACTGTCAGTAGTCACAGCAGTGCCAGTACTTCATATTCATGTCTCTCTCTCTCCCTCTGTCTCTCCGTCTCTCTTTCTTCCTTTCTCCCTGCGTCTCTCTCACCTGTTCATTTGTCGCTGCTTGACAGTTCTCATTATTGCCTTGGCACTAGCTCAGCATGTCCTGCCAAAGCAAGACACTGAAATGGAATTTGAGAAAGAGGGAGTGTGTGGGAGATTGTAAATGAAGAAAGGGAGGAAGATGCTGACAGAGAGAGAGAGAGGGAGAGAGGGAGAGAGAAATGAGAATCAGGGAAAAAAGGGGAATCAAATGAGAGAAAAGGGAAAAAAGACAAAGAAACAGGGAGCAGTGTTAGACGGATGCTGCAGCATAATTAAAAGTACTTAACTCTCACCAGAATGACAATGAAGAAGCACAAACAACACCGACAAAGGTATTAACATGGACACGTATACCTCTACACAGACAAACACCCACACTGACAACACAGACGCCAAACCAACAGCAGCGAGCATCAAGAGGGCCACACAGCACACACTGCAGCCCCGTTCAAACATCAACACAACAGCAGCACAACACTTTATTCTAACTGAAGCTGACTACTCCGAAAATCCACTCACTCCTGTGTGCTTATTTATCATGACGGGGGATTTTCTTTTCTCGTAGCTGTAGTTTCTGTCTGCGGTTGTGGTGCTCGGTTCTTTGTCTGTTCAGCCTTTTCTTTGTCGCTTTTATTTGGAAGCAAGAAGCATAAGAGTCTGCGAATTGTCGTAATGTGGCTTCTCAATCCCGAACCCACCCGCAGAGCTGAGATCCAGAACTGACCCGCGATCATCTCTGAGTCAAATTTGCAACCCGTGACCCGACCCACACGCGCACACATGGTCACTCACTTGTGTTCTCAACTGGCACGGCTACTGTGCTCCTGCAGCTGTTGATGTGTTTCCGTAGTAACAACGAGCCTAGCTTGTTGCTATCAAAAGCTGATGCTTTTTAAAACTTTTTGCAAGGAGCAAGGTCACTGACAACGTTATTCTCACTGTCTTTGAACGCATCACAATCCTCCCAAACATCCGCCCTGGCTTTTGGTGAATGTACTGTCCACAATTTGGTGTCCTCCACTTGTTAATTTTGCCTCGATGTCATCCATTTTAGCCAGCGGCTAGCCTTCATTGCTGTTAAAGGATGTGGGGTCAAAGGTCGTCTTGTAGACTTTCACAATAAAATCCTGCTGGCTGATTAGGCTTGATATTACTGTATTAATGGATATAAATGTTAAAAAATATGGCACAATCAATTTCCTTTTTAATTTTACCAGGAAAAAAGGCATATTATTGTATTGTATGTGTTATATTATATTTTCAACTTGGCTCATGCAATGTTCACGGACAGGAGGAGAAAGCAGAGTGCTCCTACCTCCTGGACAGTGTGTCACACTTTCAGTTAGAACTCAGTGAAATAGTGCATCTATTAAAATAAGCTAAATTGGGCGCTTTTTGACTGGGGTTCCCCAGGAGCCCAATACTTTGATATTTTAAAGTTAATGTAAAGCATTTACACAATTACACAAACTTAGGTTTCAAAATCATGAAAAAATGAGTAGTTTTCTCTGCTCTGAAATACTGTGGGCGTCTCCAGTCTGCTGTCTCAGCGTCCAACACCACTACGACCTGAAACATGGACGCTCCATCTAGCAGCTTTATTAGACATGTGCAGACACGTTTGAGCCGCCAGAGACAGAGGACAGTGACAGGATGGTACTTTTTTCCTTCTGTGTCGGGTTGTTGGAACTGAAGTGAGCTGTGTTTAGAAGAAAAAGTTATTTTTTTCCTTTACAAGGGCTTTAAAAAAACACTCATTAAAACAGAAACAGAAAACAATGATAACAATGAAACCATTAGGAACAAATTGATTGACTAATTCATGAAAAACTGTTCTGATAGAATAAAGCACCTGTGAGATCTGACACACAGTAAACCTCTGGGGTCTGCAGGATTAAATTAACCAGTGACAGCGCACACGCAGTGACAACACAATGAGTTATAAAACAAAAAGCTCACTCAAACAAAAGATTTCTATAGTAGCATCGAGCCCGTATACAGCCAGGACCAGACTAACCCAGCAGAGTGTGTGTGTGTGTGTGTGTGTGTGTGTGTGTGTGCGCTGAATAACACTGAGGCGAGCTGTCAAAGTCTGAAAGCTGTCAGTTCATTTACTCGCAGCATACACTCACTGTACACACATATGAATACACATATGCATGAACAGTATGCATTTACAGGGAGCTTAACTGTATTCTCAGCTCCCACTCTACACACACACACACACACACACACACACACACACACACACACACACACACACTCCAAGAGGCTGTATTGATTATGATGAGTCCTCCATCCTTTCAGGTTATTAAATTATTGATCAGAGACAAAGACTTTTAATGGAATCCAAATGTCATGGTGTGTGTGTGTGTGTGTGTGTGTGTGTGTGTGTGTGTGTGTGTGTGTAGCTGTGTGTGTGCGCATGCATGTGTGCATGTATGAGCTGAAGTTTCTGGTGTGTTTGTGCATAAGAGAGCTGAGAACACAGTTAAGCTCCGTGTTTACACTGCCTTTACTCCATCATCTCTATCATGACTGATGACGCACACACACACACGGACACACACATACAAACACACACAAATTACAAGAGCACACAAAGAAGAGTTCGGAAATATACCAGGATTGTACAGCAGGGGAGCTGATCATTAACTCTTTTTTCTCTGTTGTTTGACAGTGTTCCTCTCTTTCTCACACACACACACACACACACACACACACACACACACACACACACACACACACACACACACACACCTATTGTCCCTCCGTCTTATCTCTTGCTGAGCTGCTCTCTTGTCTCATCTGTTGTCCTGCTGGTTTCCCTATTGGCCAGGCCTTTCACTATCACATCAAAACAACCCTGAGACGCTGATGCCAGTTCACAGTCCAGGTAAAAAAAAAAAAAAACATATCAGGCCAGAAAACAGAATATAAAAGAACTGTGAACTTTAATCTCATGGGAGACAAAGAAGAAAACTGAGGCTGAAGGATTTCCCAGTTTTTAAAAGAAAAAGAAAGCCAACATGGTAAGAGGACGATCATTTATTCACAGTAGATTTTCATAATATTTACCATAATTTTCCTCAGGCGCCCGGCTGAGTTAGTTCAGGTGTGGAGGAGAAAAAGGGGCCTCGGGCTATTCTTAGATCAGGCGAGAGGCAAGATGGCTGCACGCTGCTTAATTTGCTAGCTGGGTGGACTCACTTTCCTCCGAGGGGGTGAAAGCTAAATCAAATGTGCAATGAAAAACGCCAAACAGTGCATTTCACTGCATTGGTAATTCTTAAAGGTGCAATACGTTTAATTACATTCCAGCTTTGTATTCTGTTGAATTTCAGTTTTGAGCCTTCGGGTAAAATCGTATCAGTTAGATGACAAAAAGCACTGCGAGCTCGGCCATATTTGTATGCAACACGACCAGTTAAAAGGTCCCGCACTGTGTTTTCTTTTCAAATAGTGCATAGATTGTTGGGAAGTGTAATTGTTCAGTCATTTGACCATTTTCAAATTTAGATTTGCAATAACTTTGGTACTCTGGTACTGGGGATGTCTGTATTTTCATTTAAAATGTTTTATTTATATATATATAGAAATGACACAAAAGACAAATAATCCCTGTGGTAACTTTTTTGACACCTCCTGCTTAAAACCCAAAAAGTCGGAAGTCGTGAGGCGACGCTCTCATTTACCTTTCTGCTTGATGGGCGGTTTCATTTTTACCTATTTTGGCCATATGCAGTCATGTTGTTGTGGTTTTATTGTTGCTTTTTATGCGATTGAAGATGCATCTTGGTTGCTTAGCAACTATCATTGTCTCTGTCAAAGAAACTTGGTCTTGAGTTCCATTAAAATACAAGTGATTGACTAAATCGTCCCAATCACAAGAGAAATTGAAGAATTTGAGGAACATATGGTAGGGGAGACCGGGGACAGTTGTAACAGTTTTTGTCTTTGCACCTGTATAACTTGCTAAATTTTTGTGTTGGAGTTCTCAAATTTAAACACAAAACACCCTCTCTTTCTACAAACAGCAACATCTCCAACTGGTTTTTGTTTTATTTTTCCACAAAACATAAAAATGATCGATAACAAATAGCAGCAGAAGCAGCTCATCAAAAAAAAAAAAAAAAAAAAAAAAACGGCTTCTTTTTTCTTTTGTGTGTTAGATCAGCTCATTTCCAGCCTTTTCCCGTGCAGGATATGATTATTCTCTGTGATGGATCTGGAGGGAAATTTGTTATAAATGTTTTATTATCTTATATAATACATTTAATTGTAGTCTAGATTAATCAAAAATGTATTTATTATTTATGATGGTGTGCATTTGATAAATACACAATTTAATATTACAAAATTGACATGTGGTGTTATTTCATTTGATAAAAGATATACTAACACAATAAATGCATTAATCTTTTAAATGGATATTTATCAAGAAGATTGTAGAGTTTGGAATAAAGTCAAAGTCAAAATTATCACTTCTGCCAGTTACAGCCAAGTACAGTTGTAGTTGATAAGAATACCAGTGAGTTTCCCTGATTCTCCATACCCGATTTGATATCACAGTAAAAAAAACAAGGATAAATTTTGGCATTCAGCAAATAAAAAAATGGATTTAATATTATGTATACATATCATATTACTATATATGATATCTTGTACTATATCCTTTATCTAAGATAATAATTCTGTATTAGAGCTGCAACAATTCATCAATCATTAATCAACTATTAAATTAATTGTCAACTATTTTGATGATTAAATGTGAATATTTTCTGTTTTCTTTTTTCCTCTCTGACAGTAAACTGAATATCTTTGAGCTGTGGACAAAACAAGACGTTTGAGGACGACATCTCGGACTTTGAGAAACACTGATCAACATTTTTCACAATTTTATGGACCAAACAACAAACTGATTTATAGAAAAAAAACACAATGAAAACAATCATTAGTTTCTGCCCTATTCTGCACATGCATACATGTAAATCCCTCATATCTAATGTGTAATTATCCTGTATATTTATATACATCCTGTGAAAACATCCTGTGAAGGTGAAAATTGTATAAAATTTGTGTGTATTTTTTTATTCATATTTTTTATATTTTTATTCTATTTGCACTCCTTCACTCACTCCTTTTCTACTTGTATTTCCCCAGTGTGGTATTAAAAATCTTATATTATCTCAAATTCTTTATTTTCAAATAATTAACTGAACTTAATAACTATATGACAAGTAAATCAGGCATTTTATAATATTTACAGTAATCGCTGCAGCTGCATTTTAGTCGTAAATGCTTTCATCGCATACATAATTCATATACATTTATATAACATTAATCATGGATGTGATCTCCATCATGTGCCCACTCAAATGTTGAAATGATTCATAAACATGAAGATAAACTGCTCCTACCAGAGACGGTATAATACAGTTTAGTATGAGATAATATAAGTTCTCAAGTAACAGCCGAGGGGAATTATTGAACATTTACTAATTGGTATAAACAAACAAACAAAAAAATATGAATCGGTTTATTTTTGTTGTGGCTCGGCGGGGCCACCGGGCGCCCTGTTGATTTGACCCGCAGGCTGTAGAAGTGGAGCAGCCCTGCTTTAGATTCAGCCTTAATTAATGATCATAAATATACATCACAAATCTATGTAATCTATATTTCTTGTGATACCTTTAGTTCTAATCTTGACCAGACACTGCTGTCAAAGCTGCACTAGCAATATTTTTATTATCTTTCGGCTCAATGAGGAAACTTTTCTGTTTGGAGCTGGATGATTTCTGTAATTCTTCAGATGTTTGGAGTTCTTCAGAAATATACATGAAATTATCACAAAATCTGTCTTACAGGAACAAGTCGGCTTTACAACTGGCTTATTGTGTTTTGGGTAACATTACAATAATATCTACACTACTTTTAGCAGTAAAGCAGTAATGTAGTGAGATATTAACAGGTTTTTCAGTAACATTTGCTAATTACATTTACTGCGTTAAGTAACTAATAATCAAGGTTCTTTTTAGAAATGGTGGGGCCAAAGTGTGTCAAGTGCTGGTATCAAGAAATGCAATGTCACAAAATGAACTATGTGCCTTTCTAATAAAATTGGATTACAATTTTAAAATACGTTATAATAAAGAACGGTATACTGCCATGTACAGTGCACAACACCTCACTAGTCTTAACACCACTGATTATCTTAATTTAAAACAACAAAAACAACAATAAAACAATTACAGGCAAGATAGCTACAGAGACCAACAACTAACATTAAGCTACACAGACCAACCGCTAACATTAGCTACACTGACGTTAGCTACACAATCCAAATGCTAGCCACACTGACCAGTCGCTAACATTAGCATCACAGAACGACCGCTAACAACAGCTAAATAGACCAACCAGTAACTTTAGCTACAACGACCATTTGTTAACTTTAGCTAAACAGACCAACTGCTAACAATAGCTACTCAGACCAATTGGTAACATCAGAGGTAATCCAAAGTAATGAAAAGTAATCAAGTTACATTGCTTGAATTAGGTTACAATTTTTCACAGGTATTTAGTAACTGTATGAGAATTGATTTTTAAAATAACCGTCCCAGCCCTGTATATTGCATTTTCTTTCCCCGTCACTGAGTGTTTGACTCTGTGTTGAACAGAAGCTGTGTTAACATGTGAATCCAGGCTTGTGGCTCTGCAGGCTGAGCTGTGAGCTGCAGAGGTTCTGCTGTGGATACAAGAACGATGAAACAAACTCTGCTGCTGAGAACACAAACTGTTGTCATTGTGTATTGTTGGCGCTATCTCCATGGACACTACGGTCTGTCTGTCTGTCTGTCTGTCTGTGTGTCAACCTTTAGCCAATCCTCCTCTCTGCTGCTCTTTTTCATCTCTCCCCGTCTGTCTGTCTGTCTGGTTGGTGCTTTTATGTGATGTCAGAGCTCGCCATGCCTCCTAGTGTGCGGTTTGATTCTGAGACGGAAAATGATGCAAGTGAAAGCAAGTAAATAAACCGGTTATATACATTATCTGCTCTGTATTTCACTTGGCTCTCCGTCCCTCTCTGTTTTGATTGCGCACACACTGGAACAAAGCATGCTGAGACATAAAACGTATGCCTCAGCTTTCAACATAGCAAAGTAAAATGAAATACAGAGAGGAGGAGGAGGTGGGAGCGTGTGAAAGACAGAGAGGCTCTTAGGTGAATTGTTTTGTTGGATTAATGTTGAGGATAAATAAAGAGAAATCCGAGGTGTCGGTGAGCTGTGATGAGCTCCATCACTCCAGCGACTTAATGAAATCAGCCAGCTCTTCATATTTCACTCAGCTACACAATCTGATTAAGACCTCTTCCAAATATGGACGCACACACACACACACACACACACAGAGGCACGCTCACATGTGTGAGGAGGCACAACTGTGTTCATGCATACACACATTCACACATCAAATATAGAGACATATGGCCTGGAAAGAGGAATGAAGGGGAGGGAGGAAGAGGAGGAGGAGGTTTGCAGGAGAGGAGCTGACTGATGGGTTGATCTCTCAGGAAAACACATATGGACCTATCATGCAAACACAACCTTTATACCAGCTCCCCTGTGATGTGTCTGCCACGCCTGCACAATGTTACAACTGTGCTGAGAGCGATGGCATTACAATAATATTCTGACTTTCCACAAAGAAAAGTGCTGTAACAAATTTCAGCTTGAGTGATGTTATTAGTCGCCAGTCAAGCAGAAAATAAGTCATTACTTTTGTTTTTACTATATCACAGCCTCTCAGATTTATTTTCATCACTCTATCTCCAAGAAAATCTCGAACAGTGTCTTGTATTTTTTTTTTTTTTTTTTTGGTTATGGACAAATTTTGAGACAGCCCCTGGACACAGACATGCAAATAAGTGCCCACTCCTAAACCACAGAACCAACGAGACTGCGGGTCCTATTTAAATAATTTATAGCACATGGTTTAAAGCAGTGTTCCTCAATTTTTGGACACAACCTCAGAAAATATTGAGGTCTCAAAGTACCACTTTACTGTTTTGAACCGTTTGGTGCTCGCAGGTTCAGTGAATACTTCTTACGTCGCTGCTAACACCTGCTGTCGTCCACATGATTTTCAACGCGGCTCCTCCCGAGCTGCTCTCCTCTTTGTTCGGAGGCACCGTCACAGTGTTTGTGAGGCATTAATTTTCTTTCTCATCGCTTTGCCTCCACTTACTATCTCGCCATCAGAGTTTAGCTCGTAACGACCAGATGGATGACATATGTGCACGCTTCATGCATGATTGTGACTGTGCAGCAGGCTCATATTTAAATATTTCATTGATCTGATATTATTTTTTGGTATTTCAATGAGCATTTAGCTTTTGCATAGTGTTATATATTTTAAATAGGTCTGCAAATTGTAAGAGCCTTCCTCGATTGATCATTGGTAACAATAATGATGTATTAATTGATTTATCATTATTACAAAAACAGAAAAATTTTGCTCATACCAAACAACACCACGTGCACCAGGCTCCATTAGAGAGTCCAGGTGTAACCCACTAGTTACTTCAGAGTTTGGACCAGGGACTAGGTTCGCGGAGGAGGGCTTAAAGAGGAATTGACAGACACAATAACTAAATGGAGCCACAAGGTATGTTGGAAGCAGTCGACTGTATTAGCAGTATGAAAAAAAATAAAATAAAATAAAATTCAGTGCAATGGCATCTGATCACTCAGTGGTTCACAATTTTCTTTTTCAGTATAAAACCAAATAAAAGTGTCCCGTTGGAACAGTAACGTTCATGTAATAGTTCCTTGAATGTTCCTTTAATGTTCCTTTAATGTTCCTTGAATGTTCCTTGAATGTTCCTTTAATGTCTTGTCGTCGTTAGTCAGCGCGCTTTGTATGTATGTCAAGTCAGGGGAAAGTTCAAAGAGTCAGGGTCACACGTCAAATGTGTGTGGTGGGCCTACCACAGACACTATCAGTTAAGGTGAAGAAGGGGTTGGATATCCTCTTCTGGCTCAGATGTGGATTCCCTACCCCGTTGGGCAAGGAAAATCTTCACTGGCTCGCCATCTCCCTCAACCAGGAGAATCCAGATCCACCTCTCAAGGCTTCTATAGGGTCTCAAAAACCTAGCCTGTATAAAGACAGGGCTATCACTACACAGAATCATCAACTTCTCTTATGGCCATATTCAATACATAAATCTCAACACACTACTGAAACACAATAGTGATTAAATGAATTATCTTTGTAACTGTACAGTTCTTCCCTTTTTTCTTAAGGTGAGTATTTTCACACATTTTTAATCATTTTTAGTCAACATGAATTATTTTAGCTATTTAGCCATGAGTTATGGTCATTTTAGCTAATTTTCCCACATTAAATATGGTTCATTTTAATCCTTTTTCCAACCATTTCACGCATTGAATTCACAACTTTGTATTATGAACTGAATTTTAGCAAAATGCACCTTTAACACACATCAGAATATCAATTCAGAGCGTCAGAGTTTCTGCCTCTGTGATATATGAACATAGCAGCATTTAGCAGCATTTAACAAAACACAACCCTAACAGTGCATCTCAAAATGAATACACAGGAAAATAAATAGCACACCTTGTTTGTTTCATCAGATTATCAGAGCAAATATGTAGTTTTAACTCTTAAAACACACAGTAAACAGTAACAGCGGGTCACATTCATGTATCAACAAGTTTCCTACCCTCTCACGTGCAGAATCACGATGTGGCTACTACAGTTAGCATGTGCTAGCACTAGGTAGCTCGAGCGACTCACCAAGCCTCTGCCAAAAATAATAATCCACAGATCCTCGACCACCTCTCTGCTGCAGGTAGGTACACTTCCACGGGTTATTCTGTGTTGATAAAGGAGTTAACAACCGCTGTTTTCGTGACTTCTTATTGACTTTCTCTTCCGTGATTTCCCTCTGCTCGTATCGCTGCTCTGACTCTGTAGCTCTGACTCCGCGCTGCACTACTCTGCATTCTCCCTCCGCACTGTAACTCTCGCGAGAAGAGGGTGGGACTACTTTCTCTCACAAACCATCTATATAATACAACAAATAAGATTTGAGAGTGTGCAAAATAATATTACTGACAGAATAATAACTAAAAAGGGTTAATTAAATAAAAATAATATTTTAAGGGGAACAACAATAGTAACTGTTTTCTACTGGGTTACACCCTCCCCTTTTAATTCCCATGCACGTCCCGCTGCATGTTACTACTCTACAATAGGAGTGGTCATTTCAAAAGCTTGACTCTGGGACCAACTATTGTCATTATTCAGGGAATCAACAAAAGCTTCACTTAACCCTTGAAATAGTGATCTAACGACTGTGACTAATGGGTTGCCTAACTGAGAATAGTCAAGTCTTTTTGATGGCTGACGAAGTCTCTCAGATCTCCGTATGGACTGGGGCAGATCTGAGTTGTTCCCTTGAGTCACAGTCACTGGTTGCTCATTAACCTGGTCTCTCATCTCTGTTTCAGCCACATTTTGACTTTCTGTCTGCATGGAGCTCGCTCCAGGTAAATCTGAACCATCTTCCATGGTGTTATCTGACATGGACGGGGGCTGGTTTAGGAGGCTGTCTCCTGCCTCATGGTCAGTTTCGTCACTACCAGGCCGCTCATCTGTTGTGATTCCATGCTCAATGTTTGACTCATTTGTTTCACTTTCATTTTCCTTTTCAGGTGGTTCTGGGCTAGGCTCTCCATCACTTGGCGTCTCCACGGACGGATTTCCAGGTAAGTGTGGGGCTCCAGTTGACATTTCAGGTAAGTGTATTTCAATTGCTGGTAAGTGGTTGTCAGGTTCTCTTCCAGGTTTCCCAAGTTCCTCCTTTTGTTGTCCTGGGTTCAGTATTGGTGTGTCATATATCTGGATGAAACGTGTCTCTCTTATCTCTTGTGATGGTTCAAACTGATAAAAGACGTCCTCATCATCATCCTCTTGGATCGAGTCGTTAGCCTCGGCTTGAGTGACAGTTTGTCGAGTTTGTGGTCTCTTAGGTTTAGTGACACTCTCAGGCTCCTCCTCTTCCACCTGCGAAAGGAAGCCACAAGGGAGCAAGAGGTCTCTGTGAAGCGTTCTCAGAGGACCATCTTCTTTCTCTGGTTTCAGTGTATACACAGGCAAGTCTCCCATCCTCTTGGTGACAACATACACTGTTGGCTCCCAACGGTCTGCCAGTTTGTGTTTACCTCTGAGATGAAGATTCCGGACTAAGACCCGGTCTCCAACATCCAATGTGGACTCACGGATAACCTTGTCAAACCTCCTCTTGTTTTTCTCAGCCACTTGGCGGGAGTTCTTGGTAGCTACCTCGTAGCTTTCCTTGAGATGACTTTTTAAGGCCTTCACATAGTGTGAATGTGAGAGGGTCTGTTCATTGATAACTGGCAGTCCGAAAGCAATATCCACCGGCAGCCGTGGTTGTCTTCCGAACATTAGCTCGTATGGGGAAAACCCTGTAACATCATTTTTTGTGCAGTTATAAGCGTGTGTGAGGGGCTTCACAAAGTCACGCCAGTGGGTTTTTTCTCTGTCCTTCAATGTACCCAACATGCTGAGTAGAGTTCGGTTGTAGCGCTCTACTGGGTTCCCTCTGGGGTGATACGGGCTGGTTCTCACCTTCCGTATGCCTAGAAGGGAACACAGTTCTCGAATGGTATGTGACTCGAAATCCCTCCCTTGGTCACTGTGGAGCCTCTCGGGGAACCCATAATGCACAAGGAATTGTTCCCACAAGCACCGTGCTACAGTGCTAGCCTTTTGATCTCTTGTGGGAATAGCCACAGCGTACTTAGTAAAGTGATCTGTGATCACTAAAATGTCTTTTGTGTTCTTGCTGTCAGGCTCTAATGAGAGGAAGTCCATACATACTAGCTCTAAGGGCCTGGTGGTCTGGATGTTTACAAGCGGGGCCGCTTTATCAGGTGGAGCTTTTCTGCGGACACATCTCTCGCACATCTTTACCTTTCTTTCAACATCTGAGGCCATCCTTGGCCAGTAAAAACGAGACCTTACGAGTTCGACCGTCCGCTCTATCCCTAGATGGCCCATGTTGTCGTGAAGGTTTTGCAACACAGTTGACCTGAGGGCTTCAGGGAGAACGAACTGCATGATGGTTTCGGTTCCAGAAAAGCGCTTCCGGTAAAGAAGGTCATCTTTAAGCTCAAGACGCTTCCATTCCTTCAGGATCAAATGAAGGTCAGAGGAGTCAGCTTTGAAGCCTGCAGGTAAGTGACTTCCTGATTCTAATAGGCTGATGACCTTGCCAATGATAGAATCGTCTCTTTGTGCCTGCATGAGATCAGAATGACTGTACTTTGGAATTGTTAGAAGTCCGTCGTTCAGATCTTCCTCATCAAAGACAGTAGGGATGGCAGCGGAAGACATAGCAAGAGACTGCACAAGGCCAAAAGGTGGTGCATCATCTAACAGAGCTATATGCCTCTGACAGGTTGCCTTGACAGTGTCTGCAAGAAGAAGTTGAGGCTCATCGTCCCTTACAGATGACAGAAGATGGGACTTGAACTTCTCAATACGTTGGCACTCCTCTTGAGAAGCCACGTCTTCCACAAGTGCCCCGTGAGGCCGTCTTGACAGGCCATCGGCATCTAGATTCTGTCTGCCAGCTCTGTATTTGATGTCGAAGGTGTAGGTTGACAACGCTGCAAGCCAGCGGTAACTAGCGGCATCTAGCTTTGCTGAGGTGAGCAGGTACGTTAAAGGATTATTATCTGTAACAACGGTGAAACTATTGCCGTACAGATAATCATGAAATTTGTCTGTGATGGCCCATTTAAGGGCCAAAAACTCCAACTTGTGAGCCGGGTATCTGGACTCACTTCTAGATAACCCTCGGCTCGCATATGCAACCGCACGTGTGGTTCCCCCCTGCTCCTGATACAGGGCGGCCCCCAACCCCGTGGTGCTAGCGTCTGTATGAAGGAAGTAGGGCAGCTTTGGATCAGCATAGCCGAGCACGGGTGCAGAGGTGAGTTTCTCAATTATTCCTTCAAAGGCCTGCTGACAAGCGTCACTCCAACGTTCTCCGAAAGGTTGCTTGGGGTCAAGGTATTTACCATCACTTGGACCGGCTTTGCAGCCCTTCTGCCGAGGTGGGTAACCAGCGGTGAGAGAGGTAAGTGGTTTAACTATTTTTGAATAGTCCTTCACGAACCTCCGGTAATAACCGGTGAACCCAAGAAATGACTGGAGTTCTTTCAAGGTTTGAGGTCTTGGCCAGGTTTTTAACGACTCAACTTTCTCGGGATCGGTTTTCACTCCCTCCCTGGACACGATGTGTCCTAGATAACGAACGGAGGTCTGAAAGAACCTACACTTGCCAGGTGAGAGCTTGAGCCCATATTCTCTCAGGCGTTCGAGGACATGAATGAGCCGGGTTTCATGCTCTTCAAGTGTACTGGAAAACACGATTATATCGTCCAAGAAGACGAGAACCTCTTTCAAGTTGATATCTGTCATACACTTCTCCATGAGCCTTTGAAAAGTGCTCGGAGCATTTGTGATTCCCTGCGGCATACGATTGAATTCGTAGAACCCAAAGGGGCATGCAAAAGCTGTCTTTGGTTTGTCTGTCTCACACATCTCGATTTGGTAATACCCCGACTTGAGGTCCATCACAGAGAACCATTGTGACCCAGCAAGGGCTGAAAAAGACTCCTCCAAGTTTGGCAGTGCATAGGCGTCACGGATGGTCTGCAGATTTAGTTTCCGATAATCCACGCATAACCTCACATCACCATTCTTTTTCCGCACTACAACAATGGGTGAAGAAAATGGGGATTCAGACTCTTGAATGACACCAGCATCTAAGAGTGCTCTGAGATGTTTTTTGACTGCCTCGAAATCATGAGGGTGAATGGGTCGCGACCTCTGTTTAAAGGGAGTCTCGTCTTTGAGGTTGATGTGATGTTGAACCTTGGTCGCATGGCCAAAATCAAGGTCATTGTGAGAGAAGACATCAGAGAAAGTGTTTAATGTCTGTGTTACTCTGTGCTTCCATCCCTCAGGAAGTGATGATGTACCAAAGTCAAAGTTCAAGGGAGACTTTGTGTCCGTACCCTGCTGCTGGGCAGAACAATCAACAGTGATTGGTTGGTCACTTTTCTCACTGGGCAAAGGATTTGGAATGATGCAATCAGGGACAACCAGCTCAGCGATCACACAATTTGTGGGAAGTGTGATGTCATGATCTGTCTCGTTCCTCAGGAGCACTGGAACTTTGTAGGGACCATGCTTTGGAAGGGTAATGAGGCAGCAATCAACAAAGACACCGCCTGGCAAAGAAGAGTTAGTTGGTTGTTCAAGTAGTGCCCATTGTTCCGACCCTGCTTGGTTGGAGAACACAAAACCTTCAACCAGTACCTTCTGGTTTGCAGGTAGGACATCTTGAGTTTGACCTTTAAGTTTCACCAGACCAATGTTGCCATTTTCTGCTTGTTTTTTTCTGATCTCGAGTGTTTTCAGGACCTGCTTGTAACCATATGGTATGGACTGAGAATGAGGTAAGGACTCACAATGTAGATCATACAAGGGGTCAAGGGTGTTTGTACCAATTAGCAGGGGAACATCACTGTTTGAACGGAGATCAGGGACAATTAGGGCCAAGGTGAGTATTTCAGGTTCGGTTTCTAGGAAGTTTTTTGGGAACTTTATGTTGGTTTCCACATATCCGAGATATGGGACGGTCTGGCCATTTGCCCCCTCAATCTCAAGAAGGTCTGAAATGGGTTTAATGGGGTGCTTAGACAAATGGTCTTGGTAGAAGGTCATGGATATGGTGGTGACTTGCGAGCCTGTATCCAGTAAGCAGCTGCAGTCCACCCCGTCAACAGCTACTCTGGATGTGCATTTCCTCCCCACAAGTCGACTAGGCAGCTTTTTGTTGTTATGTGCGTCAACGTTTAAACTCATTGCTTTCTTTGTGTTTTTACTGATGGGACGGTTCTCATCCCTAGCTTCTGTTTGTCCCTCAACAGAAGCTTCAACTAGTTTAAATCAGGTGCATCAGTGGAGTTATTGTGGCTTTCCCACCTGCGCTGCTTTTCTTTGAGCGCTTCTCGCTTGGCAGCTACTAGCTCTGGGTTTGGTTCTTTGCTGCACCCTGATGCAATGTGAGCATCCTCTCCACACCTGAAACAATACCATGGCTTTGGTCTTGGTACCCTCGCTGTGACTTGTTTGATTTGTTTCTTGTCTGGTTCAACTTTTGTCTTTTGTTGCTGTTTCTTTTTTTCTTTTGCCGCAGTTTTCACAGGTTTGTCTGCGCATCTGGCCTGGAGCTGTGCTACTTGAGCTGTAAGATTTGCAAGCTGTTTCCTGAGATCATCATCTGCAGTGGGAGTATCATCAGTGTCCATAATGGGGTAAGTGCTGCTTGTGTCTGGCATGAAGGTGGTCTGTAATTATGTGAGAGCTCTTGTTTTTGTCATCCCCAAGTGTTGCTTCATTCTGGTTGCCTTACTTGCCTGTTTATCCTCTTCTGTGCGCAGTAATAGAAGCAGTTCAGCAAAACAAGGAGGGTCACTTTTCCGCTGTTCCAACTGAAGGCTGGTTAGCAATGGGCTATCCCAGCAACCACGACAAAACTGTCGGAGAAGTTGTTTATTCGCATCACCAGGAGCTATCCCACCTCTGCTGATTACTAAGCTCAAAGCAGTGTGTAATCTCTGCAAGTAATCAGCGGATTTCTCACCAACATTCTGGTTGGTGTTCAAAAAGCGAGCGAAGAGCTCATCACCGTCCTCTACTGCGGCGTAAGCCGAATCAAGCAGCGTGAGGTAAGTCTTAGATGTAGCTGTTGGGCCTAGTGATTTCACCACATTGGCTGCTGGCAGTGAGAGACTCTCCAAGATTTTCCTGACAACCTGGGTATCTGAGATGGTGGGATCATTTATGCAAAACTCTACACTGCTACGCCAAGCATCATAATCGACTTCAAAAGCTGGGTGGGGGACTCTCCCTGAGAAAGGCTTCAATTTGTAAGACAAATTGGAATGCGAAGCTGCATCGCTGCTCTTAACAATGTGCTCCACAATGACACGTTGCACTTCTGGTGTGCTGATCAGATCTGCGGGCACTTGGGGGGATTGTGTTTTTCTTTCCTGAAGCAGAACAGTCTCACTGTCAGTTTCAGCAAGCTGAGGTGTGAAACTAACTGAGCTTGCTTTTTCATTAGCAGGGGAGACAGGTGGTGTGACTTGACGTTCGTCTGGAGGGAATGATGGCTCTAGTTCTACAGGAGTTTCAGTGACCTTGGCTTCTGCCCCTTTCTCCACTGACTCTCCTATTCTAGCCAACTCTGCCCTCAGAATGTCTTCAAATGATCTACTGCTCCTCCTTGCCAAATCTCTCAACTCAGTCAAGTAAGCTGCTGTTACAGAAGCACTAACCTCAGTACTGTAAACACTGGCTAGGCTTTGAATGTGATGAACAACCCTTGGGTCTGTAGTGGTTCTGCTTAAAGGTAACTGTCTCGCTAGCTCTCTGGCTGTAGCCTCATGTTGAAACTCAACAATAACCTTTAACTCTTTTTCTGCAGATGGAACTTTAACCAATCTGGCCACTGGCCCATGCTGTTCCAGGAAGCAAAAGGCTTCGTTATCAAGCTCAGTGTTAGTTAGCCCACTAACTAAAACTGCATTTTGGATTTTAATATTTTCTGACTGCACAACCTCCATTTTTGCAGGTAAATGAAGACAGTTTGTAGTAAAACTCAAGGTAAGTACATGTGAAATTTGCCGTTTGTTGCTCCAGTTACTTAATTGTGTCTGTTCTAATGTAAAAGTTAAGTGCTTGATCACGAATAAAACCCTCCTGGCTGGCTCGCCAAGTTTTGCCTGTAACCCACTAGTTACTTCAGAGTTTGGACCAGGGACTAGGTTCGCGGAGGAGGGCTTAAAGAGGAATTGACAGACACAATAACTAAATGGAGCCACAAGGTATGTTGGAAGCAGTCGACTGTATTAGCAGTATGAAAAAAAATAAAATAAAATAAAATTCAGTGCAATGGCATCTGATCACTCAGTGGTTCACAATTTTCTTTTTCAGTATAAAACCAAATAAAAGTGTCCCGTTGGAACAGTAACGTTCATGTAATAGTTCCTTGAATGTTCCTTTAATGTTCCTTTAATGTTCCTTTAATGTTCCTTGAATGTTCCTTTAATGTCTTGTCGTCGTTAGTCAGCGCGCTTTGTATGTATGTCAAGTCAGGGGAAAGTTCAAAGAGTCAGGGTCACACGTCAAATGTGTGTGGTGGGCCTACCACAGACACTATCAGTTAAGGTGAAGAAGGGGTTGGATATCCTCTTCTGGCTCAGATGTGGATTCCCTACCCCGTTGGGCAAGGAAAATCTTCACTGGCTCGCCATCTCCCTCAACCAGGAGAATCCAGATCCACCTCTCAAGGCTTCTATAGGGTCTCAAAAACCTAGCCTGTATAAAGACAGGGCTATCACTACACAGAATCATCAACTTCTCTTATGGCCATATTCAATACATAAATCTCAACACACTACTGAAACACAATAGTGATTAAATGAATTATCTTTGTAACTGTACAGTTCTTCCCTTTTTTCTTAAGGTGAGTATTTTCACACATTTTTAATCATTTTTAGTCAACATGAATTATTTTAGCTATTTAGCCATGAGTTATGGTCATTTTAGCTAATTTTCCCACATTAAATATGGTTCATTTTAATCCTTTTTCCAACCATTTCACGCATTGAATTCACAACTTTGTATTATGAACTGAATTTTAGCAAAATGCACCTTTAACACACATCAGAATATCAATTCAGAGCGTCAGAGTTTCTGCCTCTGTGATATATGAACATAGCAGCATTTAGCAGCATTTAACAAAACACAACCCTAACAGTGCATCTCAAAATGAATACACAGGAAAATAAATAGCACACCTTGTTTGTTTCATCAGATTATCAGAGCAAATATGTAGTTTTAACTCTTAAAACACACAGTAAACAGTAACAGCGGGTCACATTCATGTATCAACAAGTTTCCTACCCTCTCACGTGCAGAATCACGATGTGGCTACTACAGTTAGCATGTGCTAGCACTAGGTAGCTCGAGCGACTCACCAAGCCTCTGCCAAAAATAATAATCCACAGATCCTCGACCACCTCTCTGCTGCAGGTAGGTACACTTCCACGGGTTATTCTGTGTTGATAAAGGAGTTAACAACCGCTGTTTTCGTGACTTCTTATTGACTTTCTCTTCCGTGATTTCCCTCTGCTCGTATCGCTGCTCTGACTCTGTAGCTCTGACTCCGCGCTGCACTACTCTGCATTCTCCCTCCGCACTGTAACTCTCGCGAGAAGAGGGTGGGACTACTTTCTCTCACAAACCATCTATATAATACAACAAATAAGATTTGAGAGTGTGCAAAATAATATTACTGACAGAATAATAACTAAAAAGGGTTAATTAAATAAAAATAATATTTTAAGGGGAACAACAATAGTAACTGTTTTCTACTGGGTTACACCGGTATTTTGTCAAACAAAGCAGCTGGAGTTCAGTCCTGAGAAAATGACTCAGATCACAATCAGGAGCAAGAAAAACATGATTGGTTCACACCTACTCTTGACCCCTTTGATTCCTTTGATTCCTTTGACCTCCGATAAAAAACGTTGGTAACATTCATCAAACTGACCCTTTGTGTCCCCCGGGGCCTGAACCCAGTCGTCCTGTTCACTGATTCATACATGCTCTTTGTGTGAGTATTATCAAGAAATGACAGAGACAAGCATGAGATAAAGTCGAGAGTTGTGTCCTCAACCAAGGACAACGTCCCTCCGACCAATCGATCAGTCGGTGAGAAAGAAAGGAAAAGTCATTTTTGTGTTTTTATTTCACTCTGCAGCACCTGCAGTGACTTTTGTGAAATTTCTGTTGTTTATAATTTAATTTTTCACACATTTAAGGCAGCCTGTGACTTTTCATAAAAATGTTCCTGTTATTATTCACCACAGTTTCTGAGCTGCGGTGCAAAAAAGACCGAACAGTCCAACAATCACCAAGAACAATAAAAAAAAACATGTTATCAATAAAGCAATATTATCACTGAACAACACAGGGTTCTACAACAAAACTAGAACTGTACACTCTTAGAAATAAAGGTCCTAATTAGAACCATAAAATGGTTCTTCAGCTTGTCCCCATAGAAGAACCCTTTTTGGTTCCTGGAAGAACCTTGGAACCCTATCAGAGAGTTCTGAACATAAAGGGTTATATGTAGAACTATCTGTGAATGGTTTCATCCAGAACCCCCTACAAGAGGTTCTACAGAGAACCTTTCTATGGTGTCATGGTTCCGACCAGAACCATGTCAGGAGGTTTTATCCAGAACCTGTCCACCCTCCAAGGCTGCTAACAAGAACCCACCTACACTTGTATATCACAAGGGTTTTATCTAGAACACAACCAGGGGGTTCGACCAAGAACACTTTTATATTCCACGGTTTTTATCTAGAACCAAGCCAGCAGGTTCTATCAAGAACCCTTTTATATTATGGTACAAAAAACCCTTTCATATTCTACTGTTTTTATTTAGAACCCAGCTCAGAGGTTCTACCAAGAACCCTTTTATATTCCAAGATTTTTATCTAGAACCCAGCTTGGGGGTTTGACCAAGAACCCTTTTATATCCCACAGTTTTTATCCAGAACCCAGCTAAGAGGTTCTACCAAGAGAACTTTTATATTCCACAGTTCTTATCTAGAACCCTACTGGGAGGTTTGACCAGGAGACGTTTTGTATTAGGAATTATTAATTTAATATTATTATTACGTATAACCCTTGATGAAAGAGTTCTACAAGGATCTCAAGAATCTTTGAAGAACTCCTTGAAGGGTTCTTTGGATGAAACTTTTGAGTTGTGGACAAAACAAGACATTTGAGGACGACGTCTTTCTACATTTTTCACCACTTCCTGACATTTAAACTAATCACTTGATAAAATAATCAATCTATCAATCAGTGATGAAAATAGTTATTAGTTGCAGCCTTAAATATATTGAGGTAATCCAAAACTAACAGGAAGTAATCAAATTACATTACCATAAAAGAGTGATACTTGGATTAGGTCATTGATTACATTGTTTTATCAGGTGATTAGTAACTGTATCAGAACATATTTTAAAGTAACTCTGGTGAAATTATGTTTTATTCATTCGCCTTTTGGTGAGAAAAGGCTGAATTATCTTGTTAAGCTGTGAATAAAGCTCAGCTATCGGCCGGCATGTTGTGTTCACTGCCACTGGAGAGGAATAAATGTCACTTGTGAACGGCGTTCCTTTTCTGTCGCCGTTTATCAGGCTTGCTAATGCTAACGCAACCAGCTATGTGTCAAATCCAAGCACCACTCCGCATCATAGAACTATTCAGCAAACACGAGTGGGAGGCTGAGTGTGTGTTTGAAAACCTCGATCCACAGAAATCCTGGCCGATGATATGAGACGTCAGATGGCACCTTCATGACACATCTGATGTTTTATGACTTTATTACAAAAGGGATGAAAGACGCAAGCGGTGTTTCACACAAAAAGTGAAAGGTGCTTGTTAAACATCCCGTCTCAGATTTTTATTCATGCCACTTCCTGTTTCAGATATAGATTTTGTCAACAGCGTCTCAATTAGACGGCGACTCTTTTTTGCTGTTGCGGCTCCACTCTTTGATTTAGACTGAAAGGACAGGAACATTTTCAAATTAATACCTGCATAACGCAGCTCTAAGATGGAGACAAGTGCTTTCCTGGTGATATTGTTAATTTGTGAGTGTTGGCTCGGCCGG
Organism: Lutjanus erythropterus; assembly: GCF_056507025.1. NCBI lineage: Eukaryota > Metazoa > Chordata > Actinopteri > Lutjaniformes > Lutjanidae > Lutjanus > Lutjanus erythropterus. The sequence goes on along the minus strand of NC_139321.1, from coordinate 5,733,160 downwards.
CCAGAAACTCATTACCTGTTTTCAAGTTTAATCCATCCAGTCCAGTCTAGCTGCACTGCAGATTCCACAATGCCATTAAAACAACAATAAAACTCATCAAAGAGCAGGAGAGGGAGGAGAGAGAGAGAGAGAGAGAGGTGGGTGGGTGAGGTGACGAGCAGGAGATAGCAGGTAGAAGAGAATGAAGACGTTGAGATTTTGAAGATTTGAGATTTTCCTCGATAAATTAGACCTGAAGTATGAAAAAAAACATTGAAAATTACCCTAAACATCAGTCTCAGTGGATTTTTTTTAAAAGATAGTTAGAGAGAAGTAGATATTGACACCAACTTCAGAATTAGTCCTGCACACTTGAGATGAAGAACCTGCACACTGGCTGTCCTATCGCGGTAATGAGATGCTGTGGGACGGAATGCGAGCGCTCGTATTCCATTTCTGACAGAATGCCATCCTCTATATATACATGAAACTCCCATCAAAAGCAATCCCCAAGACGTCATACTGCTTCAAAACTCAGGCCCTCTTTCTGTAGTCAGGTGCAGAGCAGACCTCAGCCACAAAAACTAACAATCTAATTTAAACTTCCATTTTAAACAAGGAATCATCTTGGTGGAATTAATGTCTGGAATTGCAATCAAAAAGATTTTCAGTTCGGTTTTTGAACATAGCAAATAGACCAACAAGTCCTCATGGGCAACCATAATGACAGTTAGAGGAGCTTTTTTTTTTCTCTGCTCCTGCAGATGAAAAGAGATAATTCACCTAAATACAAAAATTCAGTCATTATCTTCTCACCCTCGTGTCGACTGAACAATTAAATCAATGGTGACCAGTTTTCAAACATAAAAACAACCGATAAAAAAAACCTAAAATGCTTCCATACTGCTTGCTTTGTGTAAACTAATTCTCCTAAAGCCCTGACATGCCAAGTTGACTTGAAATATGGTATTTACAACATATTTTTAGACTGAATCTTCACTGTAGATAAAGAGGTTGGAGCCAAGTTCATGTGCACATGCACACCGTCTGAACTGGGTGTGTGTGGTGTGATGGTGTGCGCATGCAAGCCATGAACACCATGTAGGGGCTTTAGGACACCTGGATTATGCCAGGTGAGCAGTATGGAGGCATTTTATGTTTTGTTTTGTTTTATTTTATTTTATTTTTTTGTAGTTTGAAAAGCGGTCACCATTCGCTTAAATTGGAGGTTCTGCAACGCTGTTTTCCTGTGAAAAGGTCCCATACACAGGTCCGCTGCTCTTTAGCTCTGACTCCATGCTTCCTTGTCCAATGATTTCAACAAAAATAACAGATGAAAGGATAAAAATCTCTCAGAAACAGCGGTGGATATTTATTCTCATTTGAAGATAAACCTTTTGGATTTTGGTAAGCGTGTGCTTGTTATTTCAGAACTTCATGCTCCCAAGAAGATGAACCATTTTGAAACCTTATATTTGTATTTATGTTGTGTTTCCTGCAGTACTATTGGCACGTCTCTGAGAAAACTCTAAGTAATCACACTGTTCCTCTATCCAACACTTTTATCTTACAGGGTGTAATTAAGTTAAGGTCCTCTAGGGGCCGCTAGCAGGGCTTTAGACTTTTCTTTTAGTCTTGTTTATTTATTATTATTGATATCCTATTATGAACTGTAATGCATTTTGTGGGTATCAGTCAATTCCATTTCATTGCTTTTTGCAGAGTGGGGCTGAATTAGAATTGGGGAGAGACAGACGGGAGAGGCAGGGGGATGAGTGAGGCTGATGGGGGTGTACAGCTCCATTAAGACAACAGTTAAAGTAGTGGTGACTACAGAGCAGAGAGGAGACAGCTCTGACCAAGAATTATTAGTCAGCAGCACACTACTCAGCACCGAGGACAGGGCCAGGGTCTCTCTGTACTACGCTCCAGTACACGTGACGACGTGCCCCGTCCCCGTGCCAACACGCCGCTGTAGTGGTCGCTGGCAATCACACCTCTACCTGTGGCGGTGGCGTTTTTCCCAGCCCCGACGACGGCGACGATGATGACTTGTTTCAGCTGCGCCGAGGAAGATTCTACCTGCAGTGACGACACCTCCGCCCAGGATGGGAAGGAGACACACTGTGAGAATTGCATTTCCACATGACTGACTCCGGCAGATTCCATCACAATACGTGCTGTGTGCATTTAAAGCTCGCATTAATGTGCTTTTTTCTTATCTGGATGATATATTCCCGCACACGGATTACATATTAATAGCAGGTTAAAAACATAACCTAGCAACTTTTCCACACGTTCCTCCTCATATCACTTTTCTGTCTTAGGGCTCAGACACAGTAGGCCATCAGCTCATAATGATGAAAGACAAAACCTACTGCTGTGCACTTCAGCTACTGCTATATTGTTCTAATACTGTAATGAGACTGAACGAGCCGTGTGTGTGTGTGTGTGTGTGTGTGCGTGTGTGTGCGTGTGTTGTGTTATCGTTGTCTAATGGTTAGACTTAAGGGCTCAGATGAAGATTCAATTACTGTGGCCTGTTGTTGTTCACAGCCTGTGGCTACACACACACATAAAGAGGCACGCACACACTCAAACAAAAGCTCGGATCTATACACTGTCACAAGATTGCCCACACACACTTCATATAATGCCCATAGTTCATTGACTCAATGAAATTTGAATGCCCTCAACACGCAGATAAACAAGCGCGCACGCACACACTCACAACACACTCGACAACAAAGTCATTTGAGAACCCTGAAGGAGCAATATCCAAATCTGCCAAAGAGAAAAGAATGATAATTCTATTGAGAGTCAATCTCGGGGCGTTTTGTGATTATGGTTATTTATTTGGAGCCGCGCGGTACAGTCAGCGTCAGAATGAACGCAAATATCGATCTCTTTTAGGATATGAAAACACCTGCAGGCCTCAAATCATTCCTCGCAGTCTCTCTCTCCACAACAGTCATTCATTGGCTCCATCTCAACTTCTCTCACCCTCCTCCTCCTCCTCCTCCTCCACCACCACCACTTTAGTTTCACTTGCTCTTTACCGCCTTCTCATCTTCTTTCGAGACGGGTCATCTGGGGAAAAAAAGATTTGCCACTTGTGTTTGGGTGGTTGTTTGTGTGGCGTCTGTGTGGATCACTTATGGAACTTGTTCTCGCTGCACAGAAAACAGCAGCAAATACAAATACCAATAAGTCAATGGAGTGAACTGTGGTGTTTTTCCTTTGTGAGGCCTGAGGACGAAGGCCTGTAAGTCTGTCGTTCCATCGGTCACAGATGTTGGAAATACGGGTGCGCAAACACAGATAAACATCTGAAACAATTAGGAATGACCCGACTAAAAAACTGGCTAGTAGTGACACATTATGATATTGATTTAATTATTTCAGTATACATTTTGGCAACACAAAGAGAGCCGCCCCTTAAATGCTAACACGCAACGAGCAGGGAAACTACGCATTTGTTAATTTATTTCAGTACTTGCAGACTTATCAACACGATGGATGAGGTTCACTTACAGATTAACTTTGGTGCTGGTGACGCAGGTGGCATCGCTATCTTACACCGCCGCAGTTGTCGTTTTACCCACGTTTGCAAGATAGCAAATGAACTTGCGCCTGTCTGTGCGGCCATGGGCGGGACATCTAAAAATGAAGGTGTGGCCAGGTGCGTTGGGTATCTTGTGCACGGCGCATTGTAATCCAAACCACTTGCACCACAGTGTAATTGCGCACCACTTCCCTCAAACTTACATTGCCCACTCTCGTGCTTTCACTTCTCAGGACATCTGTCTCCTCGCTTCAAAAATCTTTTCTTTTTGTTCCTTCCTGGTAAATCCGCCATCATGCTGCCAACGCTTGTGCTCCTGGTGCACCTGCTTCATAAAGGTGACAAGAATAAATGAATAAATCAAGGCACTTGTGCACAGCTGATAAGGGGTATTTCTCTGTGTGCCATGAGGAATATAATTTAAAGAACATAAAATATATAAATAAACACATTTTTGTAACACTTGTACCAAAGATATGCAATAGAAGCAGGATATTTTAGAGTTTAATGATAATTCTTATTGTCAAAAATGATATCAGGGCACTTAAATATTCACTTTTTAATTATTATGAATATGAATAAAAAAACAAATAAGGCAAAATATATGAAGAAAAACGATCAGATACACATAAAATGTTGCCTATCTGCATTATATTCTGTTAAGAAAAATATTGGTGCATATCAGATAATGCCAATATCACATGACAGATATTGCTATGATTGGCCAGTAATGGATTGATAGATCGGCATGGCTCTAATATAAAGACATAAAGACCTACATATGAAAACATACAATTAAATATCAAAAAACTTGCGGAGCACACTCATTAAAATAATCTGTTCTATTTCAGATCTTTATTGGATAGTCAATTTAAATTGTACTTGATCGATCAAATCCTTAACAAATCAACCAAAAACCCATTCAAATAACCCACTGACTTTGAGACCAAGGAGCTGGAGGTGCAGAAATGCAAACTCATTTTTGGGGTTCCTGCAACACTCTAAACACTACACCCAGGATGTTTACATTAGTTAAATGAGCCCAGTTCAGTCCAGTCTTAGTTTAGTCCAGTCCGGTCCAGTCAGGTCAGTTCTTTAAAAGGTCAGTGTCCAGTTCATTCTTGTTTGGTCCAATCATGTCCAGTCCATTCAAGCACCAGTTCAGCCATCTATACCCTTCTTGAGTTCAAAACAACAGAAATTCAAAGAGACAAGCACAAAAGAAAAGCACTGGACGTATAGATCAATAAAGCAATAGCAATAAAGTGAGAGCAATAAAGAGAGACAGAACTGACAAAGAGGACAGGGTGGTGGTGCGGGGAGGAGGAGGAGGAGGAAGATGTCTGATGAACAGAAGTGTATTTGTGCTACACTAAGTTGAGGAGTCAAGTAGACGATGTGTAGTGGACATGAGTGATAAAATAAAAGCGATCATCAGCATGGAAAGAAGTGTTTATGAATTATTTACAGGTCGGAGGGATTTACAGTATATGCCAGCTGACTTAGCTAAGGACCCGCTTCCTCTCCTCTCCATCTCATTATTTACTCATCCCATCTTCCACTCTGTTTGACCCACACCCCTTTACACACACACACACACACACACACACACACACACACACACACACACACACACACACACACACACACTCTGCCTGTCCACTAGATCTACGTGTGTATAACGCCGCTTTCATCTTTTTATGGTCTCTTTATGCCTTCCCCGATAATTTTTGTCCGACTCCACTTCATCTCTTCCTCATCTTTCATCCATCTGTTTGTCCTAGATTCTTTCCACTAATCTCTTCCCTTCCTCCTGTCTTTCTTCATTCCCTCTGTCACCTTCCTCGCTCCCGTTTTCTTTTCATTCGTTCCCCATCATCTTTCTGTTTGATAGATGCTTCTGTTGTTCATGTTGGTAATTGCAGCACGAGCTCACTTCAGTCAGAATTTTGGCTTTTTTCCTACATTTCTCGTGCTTTTTTCACTCTCAGAAATAAAGGTGATAACTAGAACCATGAAGGGTTCTTCAGCTTGTTCTTTTTGCTTCTTGGTAGAACCTTCTGTAAAAGGTTCCACTTTAAACTCTTTCAGAGTGTTCTGCCCCAAACCAAACATAAATGGTTATATCAGAACCATTTATGAGAGGAACTCTTCTATGGTGTAATGGTTCCACACAGACCCCTATGGGTGTTCTATCAAGAACCTTTCCACATTCTAAGGTTGCTTAGAAGAACCCTTTTATATTCCAAGGGTTTCATCTAGAACCCACCCAAGGGATTTGATCAAGAACCCTTTTATATTCCAAGGTTTTTATCTAGAACCCACCCAACGGTTTGACTGAGAACCCCTTTGTATCTAGAACTCACCAAGATCTAGAACCCCTTTAGATTCCAAGAGTTTCATGTAGAACCCACCCAACCCTTAGCCTTACAAAGAACCCTAGACAAACCCTTTCTTCAAAGAACTGGTTCTTCAGAAGCTAATGGTTCTGGGTAGAACAAAGAACCCTTTTGGAACCCTTGTTTGTCAGAGTGTAGTCAAGCTAGTTGCTTCAGAATTGGCAGTTTCAGTCAGTCCAGCACGGAGCTCCAGAGTGAAATATATCGAAAACTATTGGATGGATCGCCATGAAATATGATTCAGACAATCACGTTCCCCATAAATCCTACAGATGTTGGCGATTATCCTGACTTCTCCTCTGGCTCCACCATGAAGACGACATTTGTTAAGTTTTGAGGTAATATCTTGACAAATATCAGACGGTTTGTAAATAAATCTGGTGCCAATATTCATGGTATCTTTTCCTCTAGAGCCGTCAGCAGGTTGACATTGTGAAATGCGAAACGTCTGGACAACCGTTTGATAGATTGCCATGATATTTCGCACTTGAATTCATGTTCCCAACAAGGTGAATTGTTAGAACTTTGGTGATCCCCTGATTTTTAAGGTGGTAACAATTTTAGTTTGTCCAATACTTTGGTGTAAACATTACCTTCTAAACATCAGCATGTTAACAATGTCATTATGAGCTCGTATCCTGACATTAGCATTTAGCTCATAAGTACCACTCAGTGAAATGAAATGGGGACTAGAAATGACCCGCTAAAACACAGCAACCAATCGGCCATTAAGCATGGAGAGAAAGGCCGTTTGATTTGATAGAATGAGTAGAGAGGCAAGAGTTTAGACAAATTGATGTTACTGGTTGGCATTTTGTGAAGTCACGACTGAAGATGCACCGTTTTCCCACGAGCAAGCAGATGAGGATGAACTGGCAACTAAGGAGGTGAAGACAGAGGATTAAATACATTGTTGAGGTCGATGTCCAGACACAAACTCTGTGAGACACTCTCCTCTGCCAGGAGGCTGCGGTCCATCAGGACCAAAACCTTCTTTCCATCTGCAACTGTCCTCATCGACGAGGCCCCTGACCCCCACTGACACTGCCCCCAACCCACGTATACGGTACATTAACGTAATTTTCAGTCGCTCTACTATATTCTGCACGTTGCAATAATAGTCACACTTGAAAATGTTGTTTCTCCAGTTCTGTACATTTTATTGTATGTACATGTTATTGTATATTCTGTACTTTTCTATTTATGCTGTTTTAACTGACAGTGCTTCCTTAATCATTATGTGTATTTCTAGTACTATGTCTTTTTTTAATGCACCAACATGCCACAGCAAGTGAAGACCTACTTGGAAATAAAACCGTGTCTGATTTCTGATTTCTGATGTTGACCACTGGTTTCATATTAGAGTTCATTCGATAAGTCAGGTTGCGTTTGTTACATCATCAACAAGAAGTCAGCGTTGACCATTGTTTTCATATGGGAGGTCCTTTATGTAACTTATCTAACATGCATGAGTTACGTAGTGTACATTACGCAAGTTACGCTGCATAAGTCAGGTTATGTACTGTATGTTAGAGAGAAAGTCCTGTGTTTGTTTGACCTATCTATCCATCCACCTCTGCCATATGCAGAATTTCTCACTCTTTGTGTCACATGACTGCGACGGCACATCAAAACTTAGCGCCGGTACCACCACAGGGTTACTTACAGCATCATAGTTTGAAGCACAGCATCACTGACTGTCATATTTGATGTGTTGGGAGAGAGAACAGGCTGCTTTTAACATGGAAGTAATGCATAGAGATCCACTGCTGAAAGCCACTGATTTGGTCAGTGATAATGTCGATTCAGTGTGGTCACTTCACTTAGGTTTGTAGATAAAGAGCTGTTTTACATGACTGAACACCTCTGGTGCACACAAAAATGTCAAAAGACTCCTCCAGGCTCACTGCTGTTGTGTTGAAACCAGACACAGCTCACAGTCGAGTTTCAAAACGGCGATTATGTAACGTGAAATTCTGCGATTTTGGGGGCAGAATTTTTACTATAGCAAAACCAGGGAGCGTGCTTCTCTAAAATGGACGACTTGCATCCCAGCAAGCAAACAAAGATAATAGAGTGGCAGAGTTTGTCTGCTCTAAGCCCCCTGCCACAATGATCCCTTCACACTGCCTCATGATTTAAGACTGGGAGATAACACACCAGATGCTCTCCCGTGGGGAAAAACTCTGCCATGAGAAAGGAATGGCATCAAAGGAATCAGTGAAGTTTGGATTAAATAATGCATTCTGCATGTAACTTTAAATATCCTCAGTATGGTAGGTAGTCAGATTCAGAATTTAGATTCACAGAAACTTAGTTGTCCATCACAAAGTTGGTGTTTGATGTGACAGAGAGAATACACATCCTGAAAAGACTAACAGATACAGCAGAAACACAATGGGAGAAATGGTAGTACAATGCGGCAAGAGGGTTTATGTGCATTATAGTGCTGTTTATAATGTTAATGGAAGTCGAATGGACTTTTTTTTTTTTTTTTTTTACACTTACTGTCTTGGCCTTGGCTCTTGACATGCTTAATTAGTCCTGTTAATTATTTTTGTTTCCAAGCAACAAATTAAGCTTTGGCCATTGAGTCTGTATTTGAGTGCACAGCCTTCAGACAATTCTTGTATGATAACTTTGCAGAATAATTTTAACAGCTCGGGGAGACAGACTTTGTTCACAATTCTGGCCATTTAGAGACCATGCAGTTCAACCAGCCGTTCATCCATCAGTGAGAAGACAAAACAAAGGAGAGGTGACTTGTTTATGATAGTGCTGACTGGTTTTCACAAAATTTTCAGATGCGTTTCGATGTTTTTGCTGACGTTTTCAGAAAAGACAGAAGCCATGGAATTAATATATCACTCATTCTTGAGACAAAATCATATTTGTCAGGGATTTTGATTTTAATACTTAAATTATGCAGGAAAATGTATTTAAAATCAGCTCAAACTCTTGGCTATGAAACATTGCAGCGAGCCAATCTCTTAGTAATTCAATTTTTATTGAATATAGGTGTCAACAAAATGTTATAGTTTTTCCATTTCATTTGAGCAGTTTTTTATTTGTTAAAGTTCCTCAGAATTCTCTTAATGCTAATAAAAATACACATTTTTAAACCAGAATTCTTATTTATCTTTGATATAGAAGGGCTGCAGAGTTGACATGTTAATGGCTGAAACACATCTGATGGCGATATTATGTAATAAATTTGTCTAAAAATAGGAGGTTTACCAGTGCTTGAGCAATATCCGTGCCTGTCTTAAACCAGGAAGTCAGACAGGGGTCCTTAAGATATAGCTAACCCTTCTTATGCCTGATTAAATCATTTTTTTTGTATCCAACACACATATAGGCTTTAACACATTTTATATAGTAGTATATAGTTTGAAGTTATGAATTTCTTTGTAATTTTATAACATGTCTGAGGAAAACTTTTCCAATGGCTTCATCTTTTCATTATGCCTTTGCATTAATGCTGCGTTACCCACATGGTAGCTTGCTATACTGTTAGCCTTATGGCCGAATTCTCATAATTCAACTGCTTGAATGCCAAACATACTTCCCATGTCATCTGATCAAATCAAGTAAATTTTATAAATATAGCACCAAATCATAACAGAAATGATCTCTGCACGCTTTTCATATAGAGCAGGCCTAGACTGTACTCATCATAATGTGATTTACAGAGACCCAATATTTGCACCAAGAGCAAGCTGAAAGGTGACAGTGCCGAGGAAAAACTTCTTTTTAAGAAGCAGAAACCTCAAGTGGAACCAGGCTGTAGGGTGGGCAGCCATCCGCCGCAATTGTCAGAATAACGAGCTCATGAATTACATTTGAAGGCAACAAAGTTCAGTTAAAAGCAGATTAACTTCACAAATGAGAGCCAAATGACTGGTTTAGGTGAGACATGTCCCATACAGAACCCTCAAGAGTAAATTAGTCTTAATATTTTAAGTCTTACCAATTGCATGTCTGCATTTGTAGTTTTTTTTTTTTTGTTTGACTACACTGAGGTATAACTAGGACTATAACTAGAACAGCCTGACACCACTGAATCTAGTTAAGCAACCCCTTTATTCTGCCCTGTTGGAATGATGGACAGGCCTGTGTCTGTCTCTGTGCTGACATTCATTGAATGGACAGGTGTTGAATATATGTAAAGTTTATTAGAGATACATGTAAATTATAAAACATGTTTTAAAGATATGGATCCAGGAGGATGTTGAGCAAATTCAGGTGTCGCTGGCCTCAACTCCACCATGGAGCCCTGGAGAGAGGACAGACCACACAAACAGAGAGGAGACATCACAGCAGGAGAGACAGACGAACACACAGAGGGAGAGGGAGAGACAGGACAGCATGCAAACTAGGGACAGAGGGAGAGAAGAGGAGAGGCTGGATCTCCTGGGGGAAGATGATCCAGATCCAAACGTCTGGAATGAGGCATGGACAGCCAGGAGAAAACGAGGTCCCAGGGTGGTTGATGGTCCAGCAGAGAGACGTCAGAGTGGAAAGAGAGGACAACGAGGACAAAACTAGGGGGAGATGCACACTGCTCGGCAGCTTAAAGGAACAAAAACAACACAGGGTTAGAAAAATGCAGTGGTTAACAGAGAGTTGACAGTTTCTTTTCTTATCAGCGGGACAAACGTGGACTGTGAGTACGAGGAACAATTAAAAAGGAAAAACAGCTCCAGCCATTTTTACACGCACGATTAAAAACAAGACGCACCAGCTGCTGTACCTGATCTGTGATCAGTGTAATCACTGAACTAGAAGAGGTCACCCAGCAGAGTGCAGATCCCCACCAGGCAACAGATGGTGAAGCACCTACTGCAATGTCACCACAACTGCCAGATGCAACCAGCAGAGATTTGCAAAGTTCTTCCATGACCTCCACATACATCATTTTATCCTATTAGGTATTTGTGTGTAATTTTGTTTGAATTAGAGTTTTTTCTTTTAATTGCAGAAGTCTTTCAGGGTAAAGTCATGAATGTGCTAAAGGTTAGGCTGATCGGTCCAGGAGTGTGTGAGATTAGCTCGGGACAAGACGCACCTCCGTTGATTATGCACGCACACACAGCAGCAATTGCATGATCCTGTGCATCTGTACAGGTCAGATGCAGTGAGTGGCACGAGTTAAAACTGAAGACGGAACAGTTGATCTCACTAGAACTTAATGTGATAATATGATTTGTTAATTTATGGATCACTATTAGCTACCTAGCTTAACTTATGAAAGTGTGAAAGTGCAAAAGTTCTTTTGGTGTTTCAGCTTCAGGTGCACAACCATCACCTTCTGGACTCGAGGAAGACCGACTCTGATTTACACGTGGCCCAGAAAATTGGATTGCAATCAACTTTATGATCTGGCCAACAGAGACATAAATATGTGGCTAAGTGTACATAAAAGTGACATAAATTTAATCTGGATTTATTCCAGATACAAGACACTTGGCTCCATGGATCGGACTTGTTCCGGCACATCCTACAGATGCTCCATTGGACTGAGATCTGAGGCCAAGTAAATGTCCTTTCTATTAGTCCATAGTCTTATTGTAGGTGCTCTGTGCATTAGACAGGGGTCAACATGTGCACTATTAGCAGTGTGTGGCAATACAACCCAGCAATTTCTGCTACATTAGCTCTTTTGTGGGATCAGACCAGACGTCAAGCCTTCACTCTCCACGTACATCAATGAGCCTTGAACACCCATGACCCTGCCAGTGGTTCACCTTCATTGGACCTCTGTTGGTAGGTACTAACCACTGCATACTGGGAACATCCCACAGGAGATGCTCTGATCCAGTCGTCAAGCCATCACAGTCTGGCTCTTGTTGAAGCTGCTCCGATCGTTGCTCATGTCCATTTTTTTTCCACCTCCTGAACATCAAATTGCAGAACTGACTGCTCACTTGCTGCCTAATATATCTCACCCCTTGTCAGATGACATTGTAAAGAAATTATCAATTTTATTCACTTCACCTGTCAGTAGTTTTAATGTATTCTATCTTTGTCCTCACCTTCCGTTCCCTTTCTCTTTCTTTCATTTTCCTTTTTAATGATTTTCTTTGGAAGTGGCACAAATAAAGCATTATAATGCATCAGAAGTACATTCTGTATCCCTGATAAGGATTATAATGACAATACATAATGGGACACCAGTATAGTTAATAATGTGATGCCAAATTAAATGTAATTTTCCGATCTGTGCCTGATAATTATAGTGTAACAAAAGTCAGTCCGTTTCTAATGGGTCCTAATCTGCTGTTATTACATCACAGTGTTCTTGAGTAAAAGCAGTACTTATAAGAAATAAGAGAGCAGGAAATCTGAGGCGGACAGAGAGTGCACATGCAGCTGCAAGATGTGGGGATCCTGGTTATATCTGAGATGAAAAGACAACCCAGCATGAAGATTACAGTGGCCATTTCTTTTGTGTTACTCCAGGCTAATAGAGCTCAGCACTCCTAACACTTGGCAGAGCTTGTGAGAGCGCAGCTTGTTGTAAAGGATTTTTAGAAAGCTTTGGAGATGTTGGAAGGCAAATTATTTTCCTTTTATCTTAGCGAGAACAGCAATTTCCCGCTGTTTCCAGTCTCTGTGCTAAGCTAGGCTAATCAGGTCCTCGATCCACCTCTGTAGGGTGACTGGACGCATTGAGGTGAAACTGATATTGATCTGCTCATCTGATTTTGGGTTTGCAAAGGTCAGACGTAAAAGTCTGGATCCTGAATCGAACCAGTGGAAGGATGGTACACTGTTTCACAAAACTTAAACAGTCTAGAAGTTGCAAAACCCATACGCTGATCCATACATGACGAACTTGTCTTGAGTGAGCGGCTGTAAATGATGGATGCATTATTTAATTTATATTCACCTTCACCTCTAAACTTTCTGCAGAATCTACTGCAACTGCTTTACAATCTACTGAAAACACTTTTTTCTACTAGAGAGAAAGTCATCCTTGCATGAAACTGCTCACTACAAGGTCTGTGAATTATCAGGAGTAACCTGGTCATGATGCTTTTGAATTTTTCAAATGTTTTTTTTTTTTGGTTTTTTTTTGGTACTTTGAGCACCACAATCTGAGTGCCATTTAGTCCTATTATATTGGAGAGAAGGCAGACATCTCTACGGCTGATCTCCAAAACTCTCCATCTCACACCCGAACTATCTAGATGAATAAATAGCACTACAGGCCAAGGGAAATATATATTTTGATTTTGGGGGTGAACTGTCCTCTTAACACAACTCCTATACGATAAAATAAAGCAGATACTGTGTGTTGGTGAAGAACACAGTGGAGGAGAGAAAATATTTTCTCTTTCTTTCTTTCTTTCTTTCTTCCTTTCTTTCAGTGGGGGCACAATAGTAGGGGAAACTCTGACTGGCAGGGGACAAATGTGGACTCATGAGATGTTCAATGTTTTGGCAGCAAATTTGCTACTAAAGAAAAAATATTAACCAATGAAATGACACATACACAACGCTCTGCTTCTGCAATTAGTTCTAATAATGTTCACCAGATGCGGGAGTAAGTCACCAATTAACTTCAAATTAAGTAAAGCAAATGTAATAAAAGGTTAACTTAACCCACTAAATCAAAAATACAAGTGTCCTTGCTAACCAGGGAAGTTAGCAAGACACAGAATATATAACAGACAACAAGTGACTTTACTAGCTGGGGAAGCTAACAAAACATGTGACACACAAAAGACAACCAGCAGTCTAACTTGTCCCTGCAGAACTAGACTGCAGACATGCAGACCTCAGTCTGCCCAATGTCCCACTGGCCCTTTTCAGCTGCAGACTCCCTACTTTTAACCACCAGGCTTTGATTGTAGACTGACTGCAGCTGCTGCCAATCACTGCAGCTGCAAGGAGGGGGAGTACCTGGTGACAGCAACACACACACAGTGTGGCACGTAACAGCAGGTCACAAGCAAGTCTCAAGTCTTAACCTTCAAGTGCAGAGGTCCACACATTCTGTACTCAAGTAGAAGTACAGATACTTGTGTAAATAAAGACTCTGTTAAAAAAACAAATTCAACTTATTTACTCCAGTACAAGTGAAGAAGTACAGCATCTGACAAGTTTAAACGTAAAAAGTTATCCTCTGAAGTATATTTGAAGTACCATCTGTTCCTGTGCAAAGTTAACTGAACCTCATCTTTTTCTCCAGTCAGTCATCCCTCGCTAGTCTATTGTTTTTCATATCAGTACACCTTTTTCATCTAGTTATGTCTTTTTTGTCTTGTTACATTTTCATGTTGTTTTTCATCTTGTTACATCTTTTTTGTCTTGTTAATCCGTCTGTAGTCTTGTTACGTCTTTTTCATCTTATGACTTTTTAGTCTTGTTACGGCTTTTTTTGCCCTGTTACATCTCTTATGCTGTTTTCCATCTTGTTATGTCGGTTTCGTCTTGTTACGTCTTTTGTTTTTTCAAATGCAGGGGGTGTCGTAGAGCCACTGCAAAAGGGGGTATAGATGACCAGACAACCCCCTGATGCAGCCCCTTTGGGTAGGGCTGCTTTTCGTCTGAACGCTCTCTAAAATGCGCTCCCATAATGCCGGACTGGTCCTTTAAGGCAGATTCGCAGCAGGCATGGACACAGACACAAAGTAGAGGAGAGAATGAAACTAATTAAAACTCTGTGAACCTGATTAAATGGAAGGCGACTGTTTTAAAGCACAACAGAACCTAAAAATACTCTTGAGGCAAAATAATATGAAACAAATCCAGCTGTGACATCAACCAATAAGTATCGACTGCCTCCTAACTGCCCATAGTGCGCTCTATTCACCAACATTTGATCCACGATGAGCAATCACATTATTATTTCCCAGAAAAAGATGAAAGGCTTTGTCTGTTTTAAGCCTTCATCCATCGGCTTCACACAAATTAAACTTGTGTCACAGCTGCATTTTCACTCGGAATTTGCTTCACTTGTTTTAGGGGAGAAAATGAAAAAAGATTTTGAGATTGAATACAAGTAGTTCAATCAGAATTTTTTTTTTTTTTAGCACTGCAGCTAAGATGTCAGGCACGTAGCCAGTCAGTCAGCCAAACAGTGTTATTAAGTTTTCTGCAATGCTTCAGTTCTTCATAAAACCATAATAAAGGATCTGCTTTATGGATTCTCGTCAGGATGCGGAGCCACATCCATATTACAGTTACAATTCAGCTCATTAATTTTTGGGCATTATAATAGTTGCTGCTGGTGTGTGTGTGTGTGTGTGTGTGTGTGTCTGTGTGTCTGTGTGTCTGTGTGTGTGCGTCGGGCTGACTGTCCCGTTTTCTTTCAGTGTACAGCTTTAGTTCTGTTCATTTATGATACTAGCTTTGTGTTGTTTGCTGTATCAATATGTAATTAGAAGCTAGGAGCCACTGCAATCTGGACCGCCTGTGCGTGTGTGTGTGTGTGTGTGTGTGTGTGTGTGTGTGTGTGTGTGTGAGTGTGTGAGTGTGTAATGCCATGAAGTTCCTTTATGTGCCATCATTATACTTATGAGGTACAGACAACAGCCCTGCAGCCACCGGAGTGCGCAAACACACACATATCAGACACACTTACATGTGCACGCGCACACACACACTCACACACACTCACACACACACACACACACACGGACGGTTTGCTGTTTAATGGAGCTCTTCTCTTCTTTAATGAGCGTTGTAGTCGTTCTTCTCTCTGCTGTCCCCCTCATTACCTCTCTGTCTTCCCTCTCTCCTTCTTCCTCCTCTCCTCTGCTCTTTTTTTGTACCTGCGCCTCCCTCTTTCTTCCTTTCTTCCCTCACTTCTTTATTCCGTGTCATCTTCCTCCCTTCCGTTCGTGCTTTCTCCTCGATCTTTCGTGTCTTGCAGCCCTCTCCTTTCCTTCCCTGCCCTCCTCCTCTCATTTCGTCCGCGTCCTCCTCCCTTCCTTCCCTCTTTTCCCTCCTTCCCTCCATTCTTTCTTCTCACTCCATCCCTCAACAGAACAAATGGCACAATGGCACGATAACATCTTGTATCAAACATTAGTGCTAACTCACTGATGGGCAACTCTTTGAGCAACTTTTTGTTCATCGACAAAACTCATGCTCTTATTAAGACGTCGCTATCACTCTCTCCAGCAACATAAACACCCACAGACGCCAACTTCAGCGTGATTAGCTGGAGACAACATTTAGCTGGAGGTAGTTCACTCTACCTCGTGTATCTTTGAAAGGACTAATTGACTGGAGCACACTGATTAATGTACAAGCCTTTATTATGACAACACATTAACATTTCAACAGCTACTGTGTTTCATCATCAGCATAATACACATACCGAGTCCACTGACAGTGTGATTAGGATTTGATTGGATAATAAATACAATAGGCAGGTGATCTCAGTGGACAATTTGGGGAAAAAGTGTCAGCCAGTGTCTGGTAATCCACACTGAGGGGAAAAACAGTGGAAGTATCATAGGGGAACGCTAATGCAGTGAGTTAGACACAGCATGAATCATAATAGGTTAAAGTGAATCAGTTATGACAGTGTAGTAAAATGCTACATCACTGCAACGAAGTCAGACAGGGCAGGAAACACGGGCGCTCACATGATCAGACAGGCTGTAAACAAGCCAACAATCTCTTTATCTGGAGGTCGAAGCAAAAGTGACCTGAAATGTCACTAAGAATCCCTCACTGTGCAGAAAAACCGAGAGCGCTCATGTTTTTTGCAAGGGTGTAGCATTGGGTAGGGACGGCAGGGACATGTCCCTACCAATATTCAGGGATTACTGAATTGTCCCTAGCAACAATTTCAATCCACAGGAGACCGTTGGATTGTCCTTATGCCAAGTGAGGGACCTCAAGTATCTCAGGGTCTTGTTCTCGAGTGAGGGGACAATGGAGCGGGAGATGGGCCGGAAAATCGGAGCAGCGGGAACAGTATTGTGCTCACTTTACCGCGCTGTGGTGACAAAAAGAGAGCTGAGCCAGAAGGCAGAGCTCTCGATCTACTGGTCGATCTTTTTTCCTACTCTCACCTGTGGTCATGAAGGGTGGGTCATGACTTTAAGAGCAAGAGGATTTTCACAGGAGGGTGGCAGGCATCTCCCTTAGGGATGGGCTGAGAAGCTCAGTCATCATGAGGAACTCAGAGTAGAGGTGCTGCTTCTTTATGTAGAAAGGACACAGTTGAGGTGGTTTGGGCATCTCATAAGGACGACACCTGGTCACCTCCCTGGGGAGGTGTTCCCGGCATGTCCAGCTGAAAGGAGGCCACGAGGCAGACTGAGGACTAGGTGGAGGGATTCAGAATTCCCCAGTCAGAGCAGGTCAGTGTGGCCTGGGAAAGGGTGACCCAATTTCAGAAAGCAGTTGAGGATAGATGGATGAAATTTAACTATAATCACTGTGGTCTGTCAGTGTCTAATCAGGGTTAGTTAAAGAGATTCAGTACTGTGATAAAACACCTGTGTTAATTATAGATGCAAAACAATTTTCAAAGACTGGTCCATTGCCTTCCTATAGCCATGGTCTCTTTTAACTGGAAAGATAGTTAATGTATAAATTAAGTGACTAGTGACAAATTTAACAAGCTATTAGGGGGGAAAAGAGAAATGTAAACAAACCTATTATTTTGTAATTCATTCCAATGCTCTAATCTTAGTCAGCACTCCTCTGACAGCGTCTGTCTGCCTCCCCTTGCACTGTGCACCAGAGACTTTCACTATAGTTATGGGGACACTGTTTCTCTGTCGGCCTGAAACAGGCAACTGACGCAGAGTCTAGAACAAGGTGGAGTGGTAGAGAACATAGTTGCAGCAGGCAGTGTGGTGATGAGAAGAAGAAACACAGTTTGTTTTCTTCACTTGCTGTGAAAGTCTATTATCCCCACCAACCGTGGCATGAAATATCTGCTCTTGATTTCTTGCTCCTTTTTAGGGATGTTGTCATGTTCCAGGGTATCAGCAATTAACTAGGTGAAACAACTGAACAACACTTCTGTAACAAAGATCAGTTCTTGTCAAAAAGGAGAAAAGAGATACTGTTTGACTGCAGTAAAAATACAACTGCTTTCTTGAAGGATAGTGGGAGTCTTTCCTTGTCTAAATACCTTAATTTCTGCTAAAACCACAAATGAACGACTGTTGGTTTTGATGGTTCACTAGTCAGCTAATCTGTGAACCCCCTGCTTCAAGCAGCTAGCAAGATAACGTCAGCAATCATGGCTGAGAAATTGGTGGCGGAGTTTATTATCCTAATAACATATAGATCAAATGCAGAGAATGAATGTGAGTGTATAATTGTTTTCTGTAACAAACAAACTAGAGCCTCTCCTCTGCATTTTGAACAACTTTGGTGAAGCCGACATTTAGAAACTCCTTCTATTTTGGTTTTGAATCACAGGAATCACATTCAAATCACAAGAAGAGAGTGCATTAACGGCCCCGGTCTCCGACCCATTTTGTGCTTTGAGACAAATGCTAAAATCAACCTGCTAATATGCTCACACTGACGATGCTAACAAACCAGTGTTTAGCAGGTATAACTTGTACCATGTTCACCATCTTACTTTAGTGTGATAGCATGCTAAAATTAACACTAAACAAAAAGTACAGCTGAGGCTGATGAGGCTGATCTTCATTTGCAAGTATCTGATCATAAACCAAAGTACTGGACAAATCATTAGGATACACTTTGTAAGAAACACAACAATTTTGTGCAAATGCATGTTTCTTCAGATATTTCATTGACTAAATAATAACTGAAAGGTCAGCGGGACTCATCCTCTGGAGTTTCTGGGTCTGAAAAAGAGAAGCCGATGCGTAAGAGCCTTAAACCTGCATTCTTTCTACTGGCCAGCAGGGGGCGACTCCACTGACTGCAAAAAGAAGCATGTATCCTCATGGCAAAATGACCCTACTTCTCAGTTGATTTATGACCTCAGTAAACAGTTTTCTAATGAGTTTGGGTCTCAATCACTGGTTTCAAGTCTTCTCCAACACAGCATGATGCTCATTTAGTAAATTATGGTCTCATTTAGAGTAAAATAGATGATAAATCAGGGTGTGGGCTTCAGCGCATGATTCCACAGGTCATTCTCAGTGGGTCCGTCCAGTGTAACACACAGGGCTCACAAAACTCAGATCAAACTGTCAAACTAGACAGTGTTGATCAAATGTAGATCAAGATTCTGTTACTGCATTCCCTCTTTCTTGCTTAAAATGTTTTAGAAACATATTTTATTGTACTGTTTAGCTCTAATACTCAAATGCTCAAACTAGACAGTGTTTTACAAATATGGATCAAGATTCTGTTGCAACATTTCTAATTTCTCGCATAAAATGTTTTCATAAACATATTTTAGTCAAGCTGTGATACCAGAAACTTTGTGGCCAGGCGTGTTGCCAATATTTCCTGCTGAACGGACGAGCCAAAACCAAGCTCCGCCCAAGTCGCAGTATGTAACCCACCAGCTCCATGCTCTCTTCGGTGCTGTGAATGCTGTGGTTGCAAAAAACCAACATGGCAACCCCCATAATACCAAACACAAAGCTTCAAAACAGTAGTCGACAAACCAGTGGGAGCAATAAAGAGTTTTGGGGAAAAATCTGTATTGATCATGCTGTGAAACAAAACCACCACTGCATAGTTCTCCTGTATGTGGTCATGTTCAGTTGAATGTTGTAATTCTGTGACTGTAGATATTTTCCTTTGTGTCCTTTGTATCCTCCTGTGAAACTGGTCTTACACTGCATTCATAATAAATTTAAAAGGTCTTAAAAACTCATAATTTTAACTTGTTACAATCTGCAGAAACCCTCCACCCAGCCAGCTACAGACCCTGATGTATACTGATGAAAGTAAAATGTTTTGCAAGTCATTTATTTACTCTGTATCCTACATTAACAGTCATAAGTAAATTATTAATGCACTCTGATCGAACACTCTACCCAGTGTGTCTTAATTAAAATTACATGCAGTATAAGTAAACCTAACACATACTGCCTATGATTTGTGTTTGAGTTTTTTAATGATATGAATAGAAGAAAACAGGAATGCAAAGATCACATATGTAAATGTACAATGAGTTTCTTTTTTCACTGTTTGACTTCAGTTCTGTTTGATTTTCAAGAGCAACCTTGGAAACAAGTTTAAACAAAGTCAAGCTGACATGATCTAATCATCTCCAGGTCCGTGCCTTCATTTATATATTAAGAAATGCTCAGATGAATCATGCTGAGTATCATCAAGTGAGAAGACCTTGTCTGTGGTTTCTGTGAGTGACGACACGTCTAGTTTGGACTATTATGCTCACAGCAATGAATGCACTTTCCTCCAGAGAGAAAAGACTCCCAGGACGAACCCTGAAACACAATGAACACAGTGATACAGTGAATAACGCTGTGGATGGTTACTGTATGTGCTGTTTAGTGGCTGCAGTGCACCTGCATCTGTCCGTCTTTACCTGACAAATATAGCTGCGTGGTGCCAAGTAAAAGCGCATCAAGCCGTGTACACTCCACACAGGTACAATTAGGGCTCATCTACCCACTGAGCCATTTTGAGCTATAGCACACTTCCTGTTTGTGTCCTTGCTGCCAGCTTTGTCGCAGGCGAAATGCTGTGCACAAACTGACCTGAGTTTGACAGAACTGTAGTGACGTTCACAGCATTTATTCAGTCAAAGTCAAAATTCTATTCAAACCTCTTGTATGTTCATGCAGTTTAATTAGTACAAGCTGTTCACTAAATATTTCCAGCTCGCAAAGCTTTGAACCTGTAATCCAGATAAGAAGTCCTGCTGTATCACATCCTCAAAACATACACGGCTTTGAATGTTCTAATGTGCTTCTTAAATGGGGTGAAAGGGACAAAGGCAAATGTTTATTGAAAGTCTGTGTTTTTTCTTCCAAACACATCATACATGTTGGATAATAGTTGCTGAAAACTTGTGACAAGATGTAGTAAGTTGTAGGAGTGGATTGTGAACTGTTGGTCACAATTTTCTTTGTTCTGGGTTTTTTGGGGCGGATCGGAAACTTGGCTTGTTGATGTACCAGCGCCATGTCCCCAACACTATATAAGCCCCACAAACTGACTCACAAACAACACTGCTTCGCGGTCTGTTACAAACGTACCTTCAGAGACCCTCTCAGTCCAAATCAGCCCAGCAGTTCACTTCAGCTCACTTCACTTCCAACAGCCCGACACAGAAGGAAAAATATACCATCCCGTCCCCGTCCTCTGGCTCTGGTGGCTCAAACATGTCTGGACATGTCCAATAAAGCCGCTAGACGGAGCGTCCATGTTTTCAGGTCTTAGTGGTGTTTGACACTGAGACAGCAGAGCGGACACGCCCCCAGCGTTTCAGAGCAGAGAAAACTGCTCATTTTTTCATGATTTTGGGACCTTTGAGTAATTTTTTAATCATTGAAATTTGGCCGGGTGGTTTCCGTGGTGTAACAAACCTAGAACACATTTATTATTGCTTTAAATGATCTTTAACATGCACAGAGAATCACTGTCAACATGGACTGTATGGTTACATCTTTTATCCTTTAAACCAAAGTATTGATCACTATCATCTAACTGACTTTGCGGTGTTTCTAAGGGGACAGTTGAATTCTGCGTACAGGTACATCTGTTTCTGCTGACTAATTGTGGTCTTGATCAGGGAAAAGAATTCAACAATATGGCTCACCTCCCTCCGTTGCCAAATTCCTTGGCACGTCACAGCTCAACAGTTTAGCCGTCCACAAATGCTGTCTTTCACATATGGTGAGGATTGAATCAAATATGAAGGAGAAGAGGCAAACGGTTTGTTTTTGGCAACAGTCAGAACGACAGATGAATGACTTGGCTGAAATTGGCGATATCTGTTGGACTCATCTCGACACAACTTTTTATTTTATTGATACATCTCAAGACTTTTAGGATAAATGAGAGTTGAATATTGTTGAGAACTGAGAGCACAGGCTGAAGATGGAACTTGTTTTTTTTTTTTGTTTTTTTTTTAGATTTCTTCTTTTAGAGTACCTTCAACTTTATTCCTCTCCATTTAAACACACAACAGACAAATTCAAAAGCTATGAGCATCAATTAATCTCTGAAGTTCTCCTGCCATTTTGACCTTTTTGGCTGCTTTCTACTTCTGTTCATCTCCGTGATAACACAAAAGTCCTTCCATCTCTTGATTCCACTTTGCCTTTCTTTTTTAAATCGCATTTTTCTTTCCTCCGTTTGAAAAATATGTAAACCCACCCACTACATGAGTTCAAGACATTTCTGCTATGTCAACATATGCACTGCTTACTGTATATGAGCTTTACAGACTGTCATGTTATCCTTTATAAATATTCATGGCTCCAGAAGGTGGAAGATGATGTTTTCTGTGAACCCCTGACCTCTTCTATGATGCCACCTGTAGGCTGAAAAAACCCACTGAAAATACCACTGGCTCATGACAAGATGCTGTATCTCACTGGTTGGATGAAAAAAAGTTGCTTTGAATATTTATGACTGCAAAAGTGTAAACCCTAATTATTTTGTTAATAACTTGACCCTGGCAAAAATTTACTAACATTAATTCTCCCCAGGATGACCCATTTCTTTGTTGGAATCTTTGTGACCCATTGTACTACCCAGGACAAAAATACTTTTGACAATAATATAATATCTGAAAATCTAAAAGGGGGGCAATGTATGACATTTGCTGAATTCAGTCATTGTCCCAAAGGCTAATCCTTCTTTTAATTTAATAACCTTAATACTTAGCCGCGAGTACCACCCTCAAGTACGGAGTCACAACTGCTGCTAAAGCCCCGACTTTTAAACAATGTGAAGCATTTGAGCGGTTTCCTGTCTCACATTGTTTTTATATATCTTGGGGCATCAACTCACAACCACCAGCCAGTGAAGCCATCAACCCAAGATTCAGTGGAGAAAAACAAACCCTCCAAACAATGACTGACACTGATTTAAAGGACCAGACAGACAACCAAACAAAACAAAACCAAACCAAACCAGACAGGGAAGCAACAGTATTTGAACTGTAATTCATCAACTGACCCTTCTGATGTCCAACCCCTGTTTTGCCCTGTGCTCCAATAACAGATGAGGAAGCTTGGCACCAGGAGGAACAATGGTCAACTTTGTTGCTAGCAAATTATCTAGCTAGCGATTGATTTAGATTAACTAAGTAGTTAGCTAGCATTTTGCTATCAAATGTAACAAGCTAGCTAACGACTGATTTAGATTATCTTAAAAAGTTAAAAATGTACCACAGTAGTTTGTGTATTTTATTCTGCTCTTCTCTTAATTTAGTTAATTAACTGTACATACATGTTATGTGTGTGTAGCATGAAGGAACAACAAGCTAGTTAGGTAGCATTTTGGAAAATCTGATAACTTAGATGTGACCATGTTTCTTTTACAGGTTCTCATTCAACCAGTGTTAAAATGTGGTTTTCTTTTCAGCATAGACAAGCTTAGCACATCCGGTATCTAAGTATGGAAAACAGGAAAGGAGAAAGTTGACTGAGGTTCTGCAGGGTACCATGCTTACACAACTGTTATTGAAGCACAGTGTGAAAAGGGGCGGGACTTAGGAAAGGTTAATTATAACATATTGAATGAAAGAGTTCTTGCGTGCTGCTGGCATTTTCCTGACCCTTGTTGCACGTCTATTTTTATTTGTCTTGTGGTTTCGACCAATTATCTACGGCACCTGTTGAGCCTGTCGCAGCTTTGCAGCCTGAACAAGATAATATTAGTATTATTAACCCCTTACTGCTAAAATTATCTAAAATTAACACATTTTATTTTAAAGTTCATAGCTTGGCTTTATCCTCTTTTAGCTTCAGCTTTGGATCTAAGAATATCTAAGTTTTGCTGGGCACAAATACACATTCACAAACGAACAAAGTTCAGCTCAAATCAAACATGGATTTTCACATGTGACTTTATGTATGTGTTATGAGTCACAAATACTTTAATCTAGCGTATTATTCTTGGGTACATGGCGTGCATGCTGTTCTTCACACCTGAACCACCACCACTTTTTTTTCCATCTGCATTGTGTCGGTAAGGTGTGTGTTTATCTGACCACAGCAATATACAAGATTAATACATTTTGTTGAGATGGAGTGTATTTGTCGTGCAGCAGGCAGTCATCCAGGAGATGTTATTAAGCTTCCTGCATTGCCTCAGTTTATCGTAAAACAATAATAAAGGATTGACTGTATAGATTACACTCCAGATGCAGAGCTCATATTCATATTATATTTGCAGTTCAGCTCCGTGGTTGGCTGGTTGGTTGAATGATTGGCTAGTTGGCTGGTTGGCTGTAATAAGCTGCAGATCAGCAGTATTGAGTTAGTTGAATCTGGTAGAATCTATTAGTTCTGGAGAATTTCAAGTGAATGTGCAAATAGAGCCGACACTATCAGCTGGCTGCACACCTGGAGAGAGAGCAAGAGAGGGGCAGAGAGAGACAGAGGAGAAAGGAGGAGAGAGAGTGGTGAGATGATGCCTAATGTGGTGTGTAATGCTGTTTTTCTGTCTGTGATTGGCTCCATTTAACCCTGAGTAACCTCCCCCGCACGCACACACCCCCCCCAGCCAGCTGGATGGCTGGCTGAGCCGCTGCCAACCTATAGGCCGTACAGATCGTATATGAGGAGGTGCACTTTCGCTGCTATCTCCACCTGCTTTTGGAAGGAAATTCATCTTTATCTGCCCGGAGCGAGTCGCTGTTACCTGGCCGTGCTGTCTCAGCCACATCGACTGCGAATCAGCACAAACCAGAAGCCGTCACTGGTCACACGCAGGGAGATTTGGATAAGAGGAGAGAAGTGGAGAAAGTGGAGCGAGAGAAAGGAGAGGAAGGACAAGCAGACAGACAGAACTTAAGAAATGATTCCAAACAAAGATCATCAAACGTAGAGGAAGTGACATCTAAATACACCCACATCTGATACTCTAAACATGATGTATTAATTTAAAAAAGAGACCAAGATACTGGAAAGAGATTGTTGTGGTGCAGCTGCAGATTCACTTGTGCCATGAGGAAAAAATAATAGTCTGATAAAGTGTATTTTTCCCTAAATGTAGAGTATCCTACACTGTCAGCTGTCGTATTCACAGGGGATTAATATTCTGGGGAATGTGGGTGATTAAACATTAGTCATGCTGAACTGATCATTCATAACGAAATTTTAACCGGTCCCAAAAAGAAAGGGATTCCTTTTTACTATCTATTGAGGATGTGGGCACATCCAGAGGGCAGAGAACAAATTAGTACCATGTCAGACACAGTTTTACTTCCTAGAAAAACAATAAAATGGTGTTTATAAGTACATTTTTCTACGACTGGATTTCCATAACCTTTTTTCAGTCTGTCCTCACCAGAAAAATGTGCATGTTGGTCACAAGTGCGGGGAATTTATTCTGATATGTCCCTTTATTGTTAGGCTGTGTCACTTCTGTGGCATCATTTCCAAGTTCACCTTACTTCTGTCATGTGACGTACATAATGTAGTTATTTTAACCAAAACCACAACCTTTTCCAAACCATAACCAAACCGTTTTATTGCCTTAACTCAACCAAGTAGTTTTTGTTCCTTAACCTGACCAAACTGTGACCGTTGTGTCAGGTGACCTACACAACATAGTTAAGGTCTGGTAAGCCTGTCGCTGCCGGTACTCTCCACTGGTAACATATAAAATTTTGGGAGTAAGTGAGAATCGGCTTATTCTTAAAGCATGCCACTCCTTGATAGACAAGTGAGAAGGTGAACTATGAGACAGGGAGCTTCCTGATGGCAAGTTCCAAGA
Source organism: Lutjanus erythropterus (assembly GCF_056507025.1). Classification (NCBI taxonomy): domain Eukaryota; kingdom Metazoa; phylum Chordata; class Actinopteri; order Lutjaniformes; family Lutjanidae; genus Lutjanus; species Lutjanus erythropterus. The sequence continues at coordinate 5,707,384 of NC_139321.1, read as the reverse complement.
AACTTTGAGTTTCGAGTCTTAAACAAGTCATGATGCGCTCCTCACCAAATGTAATGCCATTTTAACAACAGAGCCTCAACTTACTGCTCTTTTTGCAGAGTTGGAAGTTGTTCATAGGCACAGTAAGCATTGTTCAGGGGCGCGAACAAATCCCCCAGAAGAACATTGATTCTGGTCTAGTTATGTGTTATGGTAGCCTGCAGTGACGCACGGGTCAACCTGCAGGATTGACCTGTGGGTCAATAGTATGGGATCATGCAGTGGTCTGTGTAAGTTATTGCTAACTTAGAAAAACATTGTGTGCAATTGTCCATCTCCCACCTGAAATGATGGCTATCTGTCACTCCCTCCCTCTCTCTCAAAGACACATGTTTCTGCAGCAGCGGTGCGCACACCAACCAGCGCATCTAGTGCGCTCTCAGTTCAGATGATCAGTGCTCAGAGAGCGTCTAAACAGGCTAAACCTTGTCACTGTGGACTCTGTTCTTTTTCTACACAGTGCAGCCAAACACTGGGCTAAAAAGAAAGCATAGACCTACACATGAAGGCTGCTATTCTGGTAAAATTCATCGGTGAGATGTGGAGGATGAATCATTTGCACGAGCATGTTTGGGAGAGAGATAGAGAAATGAAAGGTTGCTTGTTTTGTTGCAATCAGTAAGCCTGAAGGCTCATCTGTGGAGATAATAGCTGAGATCCGTATCTGGTTTACTGTTTAAGTTTTGTAGTTTGTGTGAGCTCTGACAGTTATTGAAATTCTCCATCACTTATCAGACATTATCTCATCTTATCTTACTTTTTTCTTTTTTTGTGAACCCCCAACCTTAACGTTCAAACTGCACCTGAAGTCACTGCATGCCCATCTGTAATTTTCAACCCATACTTTCTGCATACAGCAATTCGTTAGTTCTTCGAGGTTCTCTCCTGAAACTTGACTGGATGCTGTTGGATTGGTTCAAACAAAGTGGATCTGGGGAATTAACTGTCGGCTTGCTGAATATGAATAGTGTTAACATCAGTGAGATGAAGGGAAATGAATTGATTCATGGACTCACACTTTTTAAATAAAAGACTTTTTTTTTTCTTTGGCGTCTAAGTCATTTAATTTTGTCACGTAGAGTTTAAAGTCATCAAATTTGTGACTCAAGCTTGACTGACTCTTGGTTTTTCTCCTCTCTCTTCTGAAATCAGCTTTTGTGTCTTTGCCACGGACGTATTAAAGAGAGCTGCATGCAAACACAGCGCCCCGTCAGTTGCCGTGAAAGTTGCTCACAGAGTACTGACCCCAGAAAAGCCTTCACATGCTTCAGCTTTTTTCAGCTCGTTGAGCATGCACTCTGTTGGCAGACATTTTTGGGGTGTTCCCGCGGGATGGGAGTCAATTTCACTATTTTTCACAGGACTTTGACGAGACAGGAAAAAAGTCAATAGGAGCAAGCAAAGGCAGGAATAATAATAACAATAGTTCAGTTTTTTGCAGGCACTTGGCTGTGAATTGGCAGGACTGGGACAGTGCAGGGGACCATTCTTCCGGGATTAGGACAGGACAGGATCTTCTATTTCACTCTGTCATGGGATTGGGGCGGGACAGGAGTGAAAATCCACTCCCATGTCATGCTCTAATGTACACTAAAGTCCTTAGTCAGCCAAGCCTGTTGAGAGCAAATAATTCAATCATAGAGCTTAACTAAACTTTCAAAGTGTCACTGGATCCACTGGATTACTTACTAGTCCTTTTTCTAGAGTTTATGAACGTATCTCACAGCGTCCTTCAGTGACTTGAACTCACTCAGATGTCATGTTGGACTTAAATATGGAACTTCAGCCACAGATGGTTGTATATTCTGTACGCAGGTCGAAAGACCTCTGTAATCACTGCAGAGCGTTATGAAGCACCAGAAGAAAGTGAGTGAACCAGTTTATTATATCATATATATGTATATGTATTCCCAAGGTACAAAATTAACCTTCAAGTTCAAATATGTGTCTTTCAATTCTATCAGAATTTGCACTAAATATCTAAACTAATTTTGAGAACTGGGACAAAACAATTCACATAGCTGGAAAATATATTTTAACAGATCAAGCTCTTGGCTATTAAACCTCGTAACAGGCCAACCTCCTGGTGATGATTTTTTTTTTTTTTATTAAATGTGGAAAATCTGATTTAGACAGTCTACAGAGTAGATATGTTATGGTTTAGACACATCTGATGTCAATATTATTTAAATAATTTGTAGAAAAATATAAAGTTTACCAGTGCTTGAGTAATAGTCCCGCCTTTTTTAAAACCAGGAAGTAAGACAGGGGTCCTTAGGGTATAGCTAAACCTTTTTATGCCTGATTGAAACATGTTCTTGTAAGCGTTGACAGAAATATGGGACACAACTTTAAAGAGCCAACATTTTTCATTCAAAATCGATTTTAACACGTTTTTAAATTGTTTGAAGTTGTGGATTTTTGGTGTTTTCTGGCACAGAGCAAGCTGAGAAAATTAAAAAAAGCAAGCCAAAACATTTTTTAAATTACACATATTTCATATATAGAAAACATTGCAGAATACATTTTTACCAAGATATTGGAAGTAGAGTGTTGGTATTAATAATTTTTAAAGTTTTGTTTAGTAGAACTTGATTTGCCAAAATATTACAAAATCAATATAGATAAAGTGAAATTAAACAAACTCAAATGACTGAACTTTTTAAAGAAACCTCTTTATAAAAGTGTAATCTGAATAATAGATGTTAAAAGTGAAGATTATAAAGAAAGAAAAGGCCAATCATTTTACAGATCTGACATTGAGGTTGCTCAAATCAGCAAAGTCGACTGATGTCGAGGCAAAGATGGAAACCTTCACACTTTTTTTGTCCTTCATGAAACATGATTGAACACCACAGCTTTGACGCTGTCATATTAAAAAAAACTACCACGAGGTAAAACAGTATAAAATGTACCACGGGGTATTATCTAACTTAATATCATCTCAAAACCTTAGCTTGTAAAACCCTTCTATTTTCAGCTGTGAATGTAGCGAGTCATGAATTTCAGCGAACACACTCTGTAAAATGAATATATGGTGTTTTGGGGAGGGAACCCATGAGAGAGACAGATTAGGGAAAGTGTAATATACATTGTGGTATATTCTCCCTGACAGCAACACGCTGCAGTTTATTTGCACATTGCAAGATGACTATTTTAAGAGCTAATATATTTTTCTTTGTCTTCTCCCCTTTCTGTCTCTATTTCTCACACTGTCACTCTGTGTTCTCCCCTTAATTCCCCCCCTCTCCCCCCCCCCCCCCCCCATGCTCTTCCGAGTAAAGCCCTATAACCAGCAGTGATTTGATTACTCTGCGTAGCTACGGTCTTTCTTTGTTATCAGCCTTCATAAATGTTTAAGGAGCATTAAGGAGACGCAAACAGAGCAGACGGACAGAGGGGATATCTTAATGCTTAAATGACCATTACCCTTCTCCATTTACAGATTAAAAGCTTTACTTTGTTTCCTCCGCCTACTACTCATCCTCCCTTCGCTCACCATCATCCCTCTCTGCATTTGTCCGCCGGGGCTCTGGAGAATCATTTTTGTTTAGGTAGATGACAGCGATGAAGAAAGGATTAGACAGAGAGGAGGGGCAGAAGAGGAAGGACAAAAAGAGAGAAAAGAGAGTGTAAAAGACTGAAAGAAAAGAGACTAAAATTGGTTCATATATGAGTCTGATGAAGACACGCCTGATCAACACGTGCTCAAAATAAATAACAGGAACCACTCAGGAAAAAATTATGGTTTGGTTTGAAATACATTAGTTTACTCATAAGTTATACAAGTACCAGGCTCGAGGAGTAATGCATCACATGTAACTGGATTAAGTAATCTGGATACAAAAAGGTAACTGTACTCCGTTGCAGTTAAAGATAAAAAGACAGAAACATCTTGTAAAAATATGGATTATTACTAAGATTACAATCTTAAAATAAAGACACATAGCTGCCGATTCATTATCATGTTTATTTCCACCCAGTGAAGCAATTTTTCACCAATTCTTTTGTTTGTTTTTCTTTAAATCAATCGATTAATCAATAAATTGTGCACAACAAAGGAAGGAACAGCTGGACAAACTAATAAACTAAACAAGCAACATGCAATTTGAGCTGCAAGGATTAATCTGTTATTAATCAAAGCTGACACAATTGGCATTAATAATAGTTGGAAAATTGCATAAAGGTGCTGTTTAGAAAAAATGACTAATTAAAATAAAACCCAAAATATAACAAACAAATTTCAGATGACAAAGGGGCATTGTACTTACGATATCATAAACACAAAAAGGAGGTGGGGGTTGCTTTAGAGGGAGGTTTGTCATTTATCCATGACAAAATTATTTTCTTTCTAGTAGCGTATTCAAGGATATTGTACAGTTCGTGAAAACTAGTACCAACAATTGCACCTTGACTCAGATGTCTAAGAAGCAAAGAGACTGGGTTCATACACAAAGCTGCTCCAAATATTTTGTCCATGTCTTGCATAATATCCATCCAGTATGCTTGAATTTTGGGAGAGGACGACACGCAAAGAGTGTAGGTCCCCACAGAGATACCTGGGGCTTCATTTTGTGTTTATCGTTGGCAGAGATTTGGAAGCCGTGCTGGACTAACCCAGTTCTCCTGAGTGAAAGTCCTGTGTTTGTTTGAGCCATCCATCCACCCACCTCCTCCAGATGCAGACTACGTTGACAGCAACAACAAGACTTACACCTAGTCTTAAACTAAGCTGGTCATAACTTGGCATTCTGAGTCCAACCTAGCAGTTGCACAATCCAGGCTTAAGCCCTCTTCTTGTTAAGACTGGGCGTAAATCCTACACCTAATCAGGAGCAGGTCAAAGTCAAACTCTTATTAATACAGATATACATCCTCTAGTCACAAATATTTCTTATTCTGTGCCACGAATGCTAAAAGAGACGAGTTATTAAATGGAACTGAGTGGAAAATTAAAGCAGTGCAGGTGGGAAATGAATCATATTCAGTGAGACAGAACATCAGACATAAGAATTAAATACCATTTGCAGAATTTACTGCTGAGATGCACTCACCAACATCTGTCCATCTATTTCATCCTTTGTTATTTCTCTCCATGGTGACGGCTTCTTATGTGTTATTAGCCTACGTTGGGCTGCTCGGCAGTCACCATTTATACAGGTTTAGTAATTTTCTTAACTCAGTATGAGATCGTTTTTCTACTTTGATCCTCCGTAATTTTGCCACAAATTAAAAAAGGTTAGTTACGCATCAGCAAGACGGTGGAGCATCCGAGCAATGCATGTTGCTAGGCAACAGCCAGAGTCTTGTGGACATTCACGTACGTTGCTAACACCGGGCATGGTTAAAACTAGGATTAAGTTTGGTTGGTACAGCTGACATAAAGTCCATTCTAAAGACTGGTGTTAGGACCAGGCTTGGTAAAGACCAGTCGGTGCAGCCTCCTCCAGGCTGTCAAATACAGCCGCAGATGAGTTTACATCGAAGTCACTTGAATAGCGCAGTACATTGTTTTCAGCCGCTAACAGGACTTTGACAGAACATCAAAGCATAACACTATAGGGGTCCCTCCAAAAATGATGCTAGAAGGGTACCTAAGGTAGCAGTTTGAAGCACTAGGGCACTGACCACGCTTTTGATGCTTTGATGGTCCGATATAATTAGTATGATGCAGTATGATTATAACATTTGAAAGGTGTGAATACAACAGAAGTATTATTAGTAAGTTGGGTGTCTCCCTGCTGTTTTTGCATTTATCCTGGACCCTGAGTAAGTTTAAATGTGGCCTGCAATCAGCTTTACTCATGAAATTAATTTAAATTTACAACAGTTGATATGACCATTTGATGGAACTCTGAAAGTATACACCCTTATCAGTGTCCTGTCTACATGATTCATCGAATTGAGACAACAAAGACGCACCAAAGCCACTGAGTTCTTGGACAGAAATAAGTAATGTGAATCAGCCGGAGAGCCTCTCTACCTTCCCTTCTTGTCTGTCCATCTAGAACAAGTAAACACTTCTGCCTTTAGATGTGGTTGAATGACATGTTGAATGACCTCGTGTGTTTCAAGCAATGACCCCTTAAGAACTTGTGTCCAAGCTGAAGCCTCAGAATTGGATTTGCCCACCCTCATCCCAACTGCTACTCTCTCTGAGAACCACCCCCACGGCAGCCCCGAATCACAACAGTTTGTGAAACAGTCATGACATGCAGTTAATAGATTTGAGCGCACAGAGACAAATGTTTTTATGACAGCTCAAATTACAAAGTAACAAAGACGACCAAGGGTGATACAGTCCGTGCAGTGAGCGGCGTGGGATGGTTGGGTCAGTGAAATTCAGGACTTTTATGCAGGACACAGGGGTTCAGCTCCCAAGTGAGACCAATTTGACCACGAAGCTCTGCACATGCAAAACAGATGCCAGGGGGTACCTAGTCTCAGATCAGATCCAGCTAATATCCACTGACGAGGCTGTCCTATTTGATGTGTTGGGAGTGGGAAAGTGTTGTTGTGATTGTCCACCCCACCCTGATTAGTTTCGCCTGTCCCTCATTAGCCTTCCCTCCCTTGTGTATTTAGTTTGTGTGTTCCCATTTCTCAGTGCCAGTTTGTCTTTGTATCCTGTCTCAAGTGATTTCCTAGTATTTTGTTCTCCTTGTGTTTTTGGATCTTTGCTTAGTTTTCCTGGACCTTATCTTTTCCTTCTGATTGATGGATTCTGTTTCCTGAACTCCCACTTAACTACTTGTGTATTGAACCTTTTTGCATGTACGAGATTCTGTTTCTGTGTGTAATTCGGTACTCTTATCTGTGTTGCATCAGTTGTTACAGTTACCATCTGCAGATCTGGCACAAAGTAAGAATTTGAAGAAACTTTGGCAAGTCCACATAACAGCTTAGAGGGATATGTGTTTATTCCCATGACACTTACATTAATATTGCAAAGGTGAAAAGACGCTCCACTGGTCCAAGACCTGGGTGGTATCCAGATTCCATAATGGTTGGATCTTTATTTGCGGCCATAGACACCGCCGATTGCTCTGAAATGGTTGTGATCCTGTTGGAATCCTGCAGTGGGATATTGATTCTGACAACCGTACATGCAACAACCAGACATTTTGGTGATTTTGGTGCTGGTAAAATCTAATCTAATTCAATGTCTGCAGCTTGATAACTCATCTGGATGACTGAGGGAGACCAGTGCTTCTGTTTCCAAACTGCATGCGCAGCTTCTTGATGACATCAGCTGTAAAAGGGTCTATTATGTCTTGTTATGTTTTGTACATCGTTTTGTTATGTTTGACCTGTGTGACATGCACTGTCTTTCTGTATGCTGTTGTCTCATCGATTTATGGTTGAACTCAGTCTTGATATCGCAAAGGTAGCGCGCAATAATGCAGAATTAATAGAATCAATAATTCCCCTCAAATGCATTACAATTAAAGTAACAAGTCTGTTTTGAAAGCAAGGAGTAGGGATTACAAGTAAAAACGTATTTAAATACTCAAGTGAAGTACAGTAAAGTATTTGTGAAAGAGACCAGGCCGTGTCCATCGTCAAAATGTTATCAGTCAAACTATGTAAAGGGAGACGGGGAATAAGGGAAAACAGAATGGAGTGAAAGCGTAAGTTTCAAAGTGTACAGTGAGAGTGAGCAAGAGACGTGTGTGTGTGGGGGGGGGGGGGTCGGGGTGTGAGATCAAAGGGATGGAGGTGGATTTGGAGGTAGAGTGAAGCCGAGGCCTGAATTCAAACAGGGTCATTGGTGAGAGATGAGCCATGGAGGCTGAAAATACTCAGCGCTAATTCTGGAGCTGCTCCTCAGAGAGGGAATGGCAGCGCTGGAGGAGACGTGGTACACACACACACACACACACACACACACACACACACACACACACACACACACACACACACATACTGAGAAAAACAACATAGATGTCTGTATTCGTGCGTGCACACCCACACACTGACATATAAAGAATCTCGCCTGTGTTGACGTACAGGCTCCCTGTCTTTCTGTCTCACACACACACACACACACACACACACACACACACACACACACACACACACACACACACACACACACACACACACACACACATACTGACACACACACACAGCAGTTTGCTGAGGTGCAGCCGATTGGTTCTGATTTTTGCCGGTGGGGAAGAAACCCGTCTGATTATTTAATAGGCCTCAGAATGGACCTCACAGGGAGATCTGTGTGTGTGTGTGCATGTGTGTGTGTGTTTGTTGAGGTACTTCTATATTTGTGAGGACTGCTCATGTCTCATACCCGAGCAGTGACAACTTATTAGCCTGATGTTCAAAAGCTTGTCTGGCATTTGGACTTTAGGCTTTAAAGTTAACTTAATAACCCATGACATATAAATAAATGCTCACTTTTCTACTTTTCATCACAAATCGCTACAACACAATAGTGACTCAACCAAATCCCACTTTATGAAAGCTTTTATATTTGCTCTTCCAAACACCTGGGGCTCTATCATTGTGAATCAATGGCGCACGGCACAAGAGCACAGGGTGTGGCGGGTGATTTGTGGTAATTTTTGTGGCCTGAGGTGCACAGCGTAACGGAGGCAGAGTTGCAAACAGCATGAGATTAGTCAGAATACATTAACAGCTGGCGTGGTGATGACCAATCACATCGCCACATCTCCTTCCTCCGTCTCTAGAGCAGAGTTGGACAGCAGTGTCCTTGTGCAGAAGGATGTGTAGAACTGCCACGGCACTTCAGACAGATCATTTAGTTACCGTCTTGCTGTAGGTGTAAGAGAGCCGCTGCTAAATGTCACAAATGGGAATTAATGGAGGATGAGGTCACAATGTCTGGACTCCATGCATTGTGGAGCATAATGACGGTCTCCTGTAGATAAAAAAAAATCCATACCATACCTGTTTAATTTTAAACTGTATTTCCATGAATCTGGAGGCTAATGTCAATATGCTATTCACAGGAGCATTTCCAGACTGTTTTGACAGGGGTGGCCCAAGTGGGGCACCGACTCATCCAGGGGTGCACACACACACACACACACACACACACACACACACACACACACATTAATGTACCATTTTTCACATCTACTTTACTTACTAATATTAAAATATCTCACAGTTCCTATTCCTGTGTTTAAAATACATATTTCAAAGCTAAATAATCCAGGCAGGAAACACATTCAGATATACTCATCATTTAGTCTGTTCAAAGTAATGTCCTGCCTCTCACTGGACTGATGACCAATCACACATGAGGATAATGGAGTGGCACTTGGGGTGGCCAGGAAGATTTCAGAGGTGGCCAGTGATGCTGCATAAATCCTTTGTGGTTGTCTTCTTGCCTGAAAGTGACTCGGGCTTTCACAGCTGGTACTGTAATAATTGCAGCACGTGGGCAGTCCAGTTACCATGGTTACGCTTCACTCAGCATCCTTCAATTTGTGCCAGATGCTGCGTTCAAATGGAACTCGAGAACTGACAATTACAACGTGGAGGGTTCGCGCGCAGCACTTTGTGATGTCAGAGCTAACAGAAAACTTCCCGTTCACAATGTGGTGAACACGACATGAGGAAGGCGTTTAAATTGGCTCATCTCGTAATCACAGTAAACACGATCGGTTTGGCTAGCTAGCTACAAAGTTGCTAATGCTAATGTCAAATCTATACTGTCTAACAAGTTGCACATCACTCATAGTGTCCAGTGGGTTTTCTGTTTGGAAAAACGTGTCTCCTCTTCTCTTTAATCATCATAAATGTTTCTTTTTCTGAGGAAAATGGTCGCTAAGGACCTTCTAGCAACACATAAGGGAAGACTTATGTAGCTAAGGGCAAATACTTCAAAAATCAAAAGGTTTTCCCTTTAATCACCCCAACAACATCCTGGTGGTGATTTTATGTAATTCATTTTTTTCTTAAGACATCCATAAATGAAAGTTTCAGGTGAAAACGTACAGAGGGGGAGGCACTGGCCACCACTGAGATCTGATTGGCCAGCTCGCCATCCTCAGATATTATTGGTTATCTGTCCCGTGAGAGGTGGGACCTCTTACTCTACTTAGATAATAAATGTAAACTGGAGGTACAGTTTCTTTTTGAAGATTTAGAGAGTTTAGCACCATAAAAATACAATCTAAAGCTTCTGAATTTCTCTTGTGTTGTTATTGGACAGACTATTTATCTTTTAAATAAAACTTTTAAACACAGGAATGTAAGACATTGTGAGATACTGCAATGATAGTAATTATAGTAGTTATGTGAAAGTGTACTGTGCATGTGTGCATACACGTGTATGTGTGCACACGCATGCATACTTCATGCCAACTCTGCATAAGCCACCTCAGTCAAAACAGTCTGGAAACACCCCTGGTCATACCATTCAAAAGGCTGCTTTTGTTAGATAAACTTAAATTGTATAAAATTAAATTAAAGCTCCACAGATATATACTACATAGAAATTAGAAACTGCAATTGCAAATTAACTTTGCCTACATTCAGAAGCGAGCAATAACCTTTGCTGAAGAGTGACGACTGTCGCCAGAAGTGACAATTGCTGGATAATATTTAAGGCTGTCAGCACCAAATCCCAGAGTGTGCTGAATTGAACAAGACTAAGGTGTTTTACCGCTTATGGATTCAACTCTACATTTGTAAGAGGTAGACTGTGATATTTCTTCTTTCAAAGGGAAACTGGAGGTAGTTCAGGGATGAGGAAGTGAATGTGATCAATGGCAGGTCCTTGCAAGTATAGCAACACAACAATTTTCCTGCCAGTGTTTGCATGTGTGTGTGTGTGTGCTTGTTTTCCTTTGTGCCAACATCAAATGAGTTTTTAGATATCAGTGTGTTTTCATCAGTCCCACACTGACAGGCTCTATTAAAAACACCCTTGGACTCATTCTCATCACAGTTTGACAGGAGTAATTCCCATGGCAAGCAGGATGACGAGATGGAGAGCAGACAGGAGTTAACACATATCCAATTTTAATGTATTTTTATTGAACTTGATTTATTTACTACATCAGGCCAAGATTAACAAGCAGGTTTTCAGCCGCTAAAATAAAAGCTACAGGACAAATAATTCACGGCGTCGGATTGAACCTGCGAGAAGAGCTCAGTAGTGTTTTTCTCGGTTTCTTAGAAGCAGACTTTTTTAGTGGGCTGAATGCAGGAATCAAGGTATTGTTACTGAGGCTTGGATCCTGCTGTATCAGGCCATTTGTGTGGGCTGCAATCTGTCCTGTACTTAAAACTACTGCCTGAAGGAAAATCAATCTGCCTGTAGAGTCGATTCAAATTATAGCGATCCCTGCATGTAGTACGTGTGCATCATTATGTATGTGCATGCCTATTACTGTGGCCATATGTTCGAGCAAATGTCCTCCCCAGTGAGTGCGAATATCACTCTGTCGTTTGCAGGCTTGATTAATGCAGACTTTTGCAGATGCATAGAAATGTTTACTCCCCGTCATCCATCTGCATGCACCGCGTGCAGCCTAGTATGTTCAAAGCAACAGTTAGTGCAGCCGTCAGTCTCATTATCGTGCCGGTGTTATACTGTAGTATATCAACGTTGTCCACTGAAATCTTTCAATCTCCAAATTGTCGGCGGGAAAAGCGGTTTTATTATGTTTTAAAGCTATCTGATTTATGAGACGGAGAGATCGGAGACATTTTCAACAACAGAGGGGCCATCCTTCTCTTCATTTGAAAGCAGTAAAATCACCATAATTCGAACTAAACAAAGTTGCGGGCTGTTAAACTAAAGTAATGACCAGAAAGCTGCTGAAATGTTTTGTAGAACTGAAGTCAATTTGGCCAATGAACCTTTATAACTGCTGACCCTCAGGCCCTATCCACACCCACACAGGTGTTTTAAAAATGGAGCTTTTTGGGTAATTTTGCAAAAATGGTTGAAGTGCTGTCACTTACTTTTTCAGTCACCAAATACTTTAAAGTCTGTCTAAAGGAAAAAGGGAGTTTGTCTTCTGAACACATTATACATGTTAAAAGATAGTTGCTGAAAACATGAAAAGACTGAGGACTATGTAGTACTGAATTGAGGAGTTAGACTGTTTGGCGTTCGTACAGCGAACGACACCGCCTCACCCTCCCCTCACCCTCTCTAATGGTTGGTTACAAATGTACCCTCTGAAACTCTCTCCATCCAAATCAGCCCAGCAGTTCACTTCAGCTCACTTCAGTTCCAACAACCCGACAAATAAGAAGGAAAAAAATATCATCCTGTCACCGTCGTCTGGCTCTGGTGGCTCAAACATGCCTGTCCAATAAAGCTGTTAGGTGGAGCGTCCGTGTTTCAGGTGGTTTTCAGTCTTGTTTGAGACAGCGGAGTGGACACACTCGATCACAGAGTTTCAGAGTTCATTTTTTAAATGATTTTGAAACCTAACTTTACATACTTACCATTTTTTAAATGATTCAGATCTGTCAGGTTGGTTAATAACATGTTTCTGTGAGGTGACAAACTCAGAACACACATTTATTGTTGCTTTACAAGATCTTTAAGTTGACCTTTTAATATATGTATTAATATATAATTATTATGATAAAAAATATAGTTTATTCATCTCATGTTCAATGTTTAAATACTTTTAATTAATATAATTTAATTAATATTTTTTCAACTAGGTGTAGATTGGCTACAATTTAGCCTAATATTGATCCAACGTGTACTGGATGTCATAGAGACTCTGCTCATCTAATTCATATGTTTTGATCTGTCCCTCCTTATCTACATTCTGGAAATCAGTATTAAGTAAGACTACACTCTCTCAGGAGGCTCCATCCTCTCTTGAGCTTTCTCTATTTGTTATCCTACCACTAAATTCTCCAGTGCTTACATTCCAGTGCAACTTCTGTGCTTTGTTAACTTTACTGGTGAGGTGGTTGATATTACTCAAGTGGAAAAGTGCCTCTTTGTCTACACACTCAGCATGGGTCTTCTTTTCTTCATGAAACTAGAAAAAATTAAAGATACCCTACCTGGGACCATTTCCAAACTTGACTCCACCTGGCAAACTCTAATGAACCATATGAAATTCTTGCAACTTCAGCCTCCAACCTTCTCAAACTGTCTGACTCAGAGCTACTTCTGTCTCATCATTATGAACTGTTACTCACATTATCTGCACCTATCTGCAAAAACACCTCAGTCAAAGCCTGTACAGAACCACTGTTAATGTTTACACCCTTTTGTCTGTGAAATGGTATGAACTGTGCTACAACTACGCACTATTAATTGCATTGATAATTTCTTAAAATTGCACACACCAAATTTAAAATTGATCATATTAAATCTCTAACAGGGTTAGGGTTAGGGTTAGTGTAATGCCTGGTAGTGGGGAAATATTTTACTAAAATGGCACAGGTGGTGAAGCACCTAATGCAATGCCACCACAACTGCCGCATGCGGCCAGCCGAGATTTGCAAAGTTTTGAAGTTTAGTAAAGTAATAACTGAGCATCCTGGATTCACCGAAAAACTGTAATTAATAAGGAAACAAACAAGACGATAAGTCCAAACTTCTGATTGTTTTTAGAACATTTTGGTATATATTTTGTTCTGCCATCTTGACAGTTCTCTTACAGTCAAGATGGCGGTGAAGCTAACAAAACAAGGATCTAGTCATCTCGTATTGTGCCTAACTTTAGTGGATCATAACATCAGGAATCAGTCTGCAGACACGTGAACAAATGCATGATCCCCTACAGGCTTATGACTGGTGGAGATAATAAAAGTAGATTTTTTGCTTTGTTCTCCACTGGATTTGAAATGAAACAGTGATTATAAATTGAATATGTGCTGACTCCTAATTTTAATTTGAGGGTGTTAATGACATCAGATGAACAGCCTAGGAACTGCAGATCTTTTTATACATTATCTCTCAGTATTAACAGACAGAACAGAATTGAACCAACTAAAATAAGCTTCATAATATAAATGTCATCATATTACCTTTGTTGAATTCAATGCATGAAGTTTATGATCCACAAACGTCAGCAGGATTCCTCTCTGTCCTTGATTGGCCTTGAACTGCAGCCGTCGTAGTTGCCAAACTGTTGGCGTAAGTTGCATTGTTGGTAATAGACACCAGATTTTGCCAAGGAGCTTAAACTGAGTCTGACGAGCCCGTTGTAATGCAGTGTTAAATCTGTGGAGTGCTCTTGGAAACATCTTGTTTTGACTTGTCTTGTCAATTTGCTCCTTCTAAGCTCAAGAATGAACTTCCCTGCTTTGGTTAAAACCAAAACAGATGACCATGTGATGGGGTTAAGAGTGTGGGAAAAGGCAGTAAGTGGACTTTGAGTCACTAAATACTGTCTTGAAGGGGTTACAATTTAATTACTGCTTTATATTTGTGCTTTCATTTGGCACTCGGCCACAGAAAAGCTTTAATTTTAGTTGCATAAATTCCATTGAAGCCTGATACTGGTTGACTTGTGTACATATTTGCCAAGTCTCCATATTTTTCCAGTAGATTCCAGTTTTTCATAGCGCACTCCCCATTTCCTCGCGGGATCACAATCCTGCATTATGTCTCCTGATTTCAGCCAAATTGTCACAACCTGTTTCTGACGCTGTATGTATATAAACCCTGTACGACTCATCCTCTGTTTCTACCCTGACAATGGTAGACTGTGGGGATCATACATACTGTCAAACCTGCAGCATCAGTTATCTTTTAGGTGCAAAACATGAATGATTAACAGAAAACTGGTGAATTATAGTTTCTGCCAGAGATTTACGCAATTTCACAGTAAAATTAAAAGTATTAAACAAAAAAATGCCGTTGCAGTGAAGAGCTGCAACGATTAACTGATTATGATATCTGAATCGATAACCAAATTGATTGGCAGCTAAATTGATAATCAATTTATTGGTTTGAGTCTTTTTTTTTTTTTTTTTTTTTTTAAGAAAAACACTGAAGCTTCTTAAATTTTAATGTCTTCTGGTTTCTTTACTCCTCTCTGACAGTAAATTAAATATTCGAGGACTTTGAAACCATGATGGACATTTTCACCATTTTCTGACATTTTACAGACCAAACAGTTAATCGATTAATCAAGCAAAATGATTGAAAGATTACTTAACACTGGAAACAGTTGTTACAGGAAATACTTGAATAAAAATAAGCGTCCGTGTGCTCCATGTTTGGACCAGTTAATTGATTGGTTGATCAAGAAAATTATGGAAAGATCGGCAGCCTTGTTGCAGCATATTC
The DNA here is from genome assembly GCF_056507025.1 of Lutjanus erythropterus. Classification (NCBI taxonomy): domain Eukaryota; kingdom Metazoa; phylum Chordata; class Actinopteri; order Lutjaniformes; family Lutjanidae; genus Lutjanus; species Lutjanus erythropterus. Next base: position 5,692,074 of record NC_139321.1, on the reverse strand, counting down.
CCTATTTTTGACGCCTCAAAGTTGGCAAATATGCCTCCACGTCCACCTCCTGATTGGGTCATCTGAGAAAAAGAAAAGAAAAGTTGCTAAATGTGGAGCCAGAGCACAATTTTAATCTATGAATATTTTTTTGGAAAGGTGTTTCTTGGTGTATCTGTTACAGGGTTAAACTAAAAGTGACACTTTGACTTCACAGTTACCTTCAAATCCAGCACAGAGCCGAACCAGCAACAAAAAGATTATGTAAATCTGCACACAGTATTAGACGTCATTAGAGAAGAACAGACACACTGGAAGTCGAGGTAAGGAAATGTCAGCTTGTACATTTATTATTTTATTATTCACAGGTGAACACAGCAGAGGCATGGAGTGTTTCAGATCCCCTCGGGGGCACATTCAGCAGGGCAAAATGTCAACGAATGGATCAGAAATAGAAATATTTCATGCGGGGTCGCATATATGCCCCCCGGAGATACATAGTTTTTCACCAACACAGTTTAAAACCAATCAACCACCAATCATCTATCGACTGGAGTTTTTACTTCTATTTATTTATTTATTTTATTTTTTTTAATCCGTGTGTGCAGGAGAGCCCGGTGTGTAAGAAAGTTTCACCAACAGTCCGACAGGCAGAAAGCACAGGACCAAAGGAGCGTTAGGATGGATCACACACTAAAATGGGAGCGAGTGGGGAAAGCCCTGTGATGATACGCCTCCCTCACTCTGGCACTGTACACTGACATGCTTTAGACAGGAAGCAGGGGGAGACGTGGGGAGGGGGAGGTTGGGGTATTCAGGCTCGGTCAATGTTCTTTAAATGGAGTACATTTATCTCCACCTGCTTGTCTCCCGAGCCCGGGCTTTAGTCTGGAATTACCCAAAGGAAAGGTTTACATTTGACAGAGTGAAAGAGAAGGAGAGATCCGTCCGTTTCCACACAGAGGGATGAAAGAGCAGAGCAGAGTTCCCTTCAAGTGACAGCTCAATCCGCGCGGCTGTCTTCCCTTTAGAGAGACAACTTTTCATCGAGTCAGACTGTGCAGCCGCTCGCTCATGAAAGCCAGTCTCATTTCCGAGTCCGTGACTCCGTGTGTGTGTGTGTGTGTGTGTTTGCGTGTGCGCGAGTGTCATCGCCTCAATCTCCATGGCGATGATGTCCCATTCAGCCAGGCACCTGCCGGGATAAGAGGTGGGGGAGGAGGGGCGGGAGGAGGAAGAAGAGGAGGAGGAGGGTGGGGGGGTTCAGTCAGTCAGTCAGTCAAGCAGGAGGGGGAAGAGAAAAAAAAAAGCATCAAAATGGCCGCCGTGCCCTCGCCAGGTGTTGGCGCGTTGAAAAGAATCAGACTTCCGAAGATCATTCAGCTCCATTTACCTTTCGGGATCACCCGGGGTGCAGCAACCCTAGGTGAGACCAGCGTAGCCATGGCAACGCATGCCGACGGCGACGAGCTTGTGCATCTGTGTCGGGCTCGAGAAAAAAAAACAAAAAAAACATTCATCTAAAGACAAAAACACTTTGCAGGAACACATCTGAAGCATCATTTCATGAACGGCGCGGTAAAGTGGTTCTCAAAGAGTCCGGGGAGTCCGTGAGGGGGGGACACCTGGGGGGGTCCAAGAGGAAGCTCCAGGGAGTCCCAAACAATTCATTCACTGGATATTTAATTGTACAGAAGCTTTCGCAGTCAGAGAGAACAAGAACGAGACAATTATACAACTGAATACTAAATCAACAGCATGAATCTCCTCACATGAGCCTGGGAATTCAGTGAAATTATGCAAAACAATGCTAATGAACTGTCAAATGAGAAGACATTGCACACAATTCCCTTATTACACACATTATGACACAGTTTAACAAATAAAAAGTGCAAGGCTGGTTGACAGACGCCGCTGTTTCAAAGGGAACACCAGAGAGTTTGAAGAGAAATGAGAGGGTTTTGTGCTTGTTGAGGATGTTTGAGAGTTTCTGACGTATATTTGGAACAAGCGATACATCAAGTAGATATGGGACCGGTGGTGTGGTCTACCTCCAAAATGACAGAGGTCCCTCTCAGACCACAACCGCCAAATATGTTTTCATTTCCTCTATGTCAGATGTCCAAACCCGCTTCATCTTTCCTCGAGGTGCTGATAACCCACGTAAAGTTAAGACTCTTAATTTTGAACTCATTCTCACTCATACAAATTTAAAAGTTTAATTCAAAAGAAATGAAATGTCCACTCAGGAGTATTTGCTGCTGTAGCCTTACTTCATGTGGTATGAGCTGTAGCTTATGGTGGCTAATGTTAGCAAATGTTGGCAAATTTAGATAAGTATTAATGTGTAAATGATATTAGTGTATAATATCAGTTTACAGGATTTTTCACACTGCATTTATCCCAAGGTTAAAACCATTCTTAGACCCGTCTTATCCCCAGGCTAGAGGAGATTTCACACTGGTACAATCCAAAGTGGGCTAACAGCGACTTTAGCCGAGGGCTCGCTTGGCCCCGCTCCACAGCAGCCCCGAAAATTGACGTAACACGGGACTATAAGATCAGTCAGTCTTAAAAGTTGGGACAAAACCTCTCAACAACAACAAAAATAAAACAAAGATTCTAATGATTTTTTTTCACCTATGTTATCAGTAGGAATTGTCAGTTTCAGATTTTGAAGACTTTTGATACATTTTTTAATTGATTTTTTTGGTCTGGAACAAGGATGTTTTCTGCCAAAAAAACTAAAGCAAGGAACAACATTTCATAAATGACATATATTTCATATATATTTACAGAAATTTTCGCCAAAAGGAAAGGAATTAGAGAGTTGGTATGAATAACTTCTCTCTTTTAGTCCCAGTAGTCAAGAATAGATTGGGTACCAGTGTGAAACGGAGCTGGTTCTCACATGTCAATCTAGATTGTAAACATTAGTACCATGAATATTTAACCCAGGGCTAGTAGGAGTGTCAGTGTGAGTCGTATAGCCCTGGGCTAAGGTTACCTTGGGTGAAAAGGGTTTTAGTTGTCCCGGGGTTAACCTTTAGCCACGGGCAACAGATAGCCTTGGGCTAGGAATATGCAGTGTGAAATGGCCTTAGGACCTTTCTATACAGTGGAGTCTGAGTTCTCCATGCTGGCATTAATATGCTGCCACATACTAAAGGAATACCAACATTTTGCAACGCCCTCTTATTTACCATCTTACGTATAACAGATGAGAAGATGGAGCTCACTTTAATCTGTACATTCAGAGAAAGAGTAAGTCCAGGTTTAGTTTAGTTTGGTTTCGCTGAGCGCAAAGACTGGAAGCTGGGGAAAATAACTAACCTTAATCAGAAGTGTAAAAACACACTTTTTAACAATTCCAAAGCTGTCTTTTTAATACGGTTTGTGTTGTTCATGTAACTCTTGGCAAATGACTGCTTATTAAACAGATCGGTGTCTCTGCTCAGCTACGGATGGTGTTAAAATGTTCAGTAAGAAGAGGTCAGCAGAGATAGCAATGTAGCACCGTCATTTACAGAACACAGAAAACTGGATTCAGTAAAATGTGAAAAACATTACAGTGACCCTTCAATGGTCAACACTAAGAGCAGAGCTTTTAAGATGCTGCCCTCAATTACTTTGTTCAGCTATTAGCTCCAGTGCTAACTACTGCTAATTAATTTCAGGATGAGTCAGTTGTGCAGGTATTCAAATTTATGTTTTTTTTAAGCTTTTGATGAAGTTAAGTTAGTATTTTCCCCGTGTTTCAAGTCTTTTTTACTAAGCTAAGCTAAACATAAAATACACAAACATGAATTTAATATTCTGTCATGTGAGTCTGAATGATGGCTAAGAGTGTACGTACTTTTAAATATCAAGTAGCTCCTTCATATAATACAAATCTGAAATGTCAAGGTCAATTTTTTTAAAGGGTCAGTTCACCCAAATAACCAGAAAAAACAAAAACAAACAAACAAACAAACAAAACAAAAAGTGCAATGGGGTTTTAGGGTCATTATTAGCAAAACATTTCAATCTCACATTTCATCAGACATTTCAAGAACAATGCCATACAAATGCTACTATTATGAAAAAAAACAAATAGTTTTGGTTGCATTTCCTCATGTTTTGAGATCTGTCGCCCAGTCAACCATTTTCAGAGGGATTATTTAACTATAGTTGTAAGATCTCCAAAGTTCTTATCCAAAATCAGGATTTTGTCTCTGGATAGATGCAATGCTGTTGAATTTTTAATGTCACAATCAAATTTATAATCCCTTCCATTGTACTGGAGTGAATGCAGGAATCTTGGTGCCTGTTTACACCGCCCTTGTTTGGACTTTTGGACTTTTCAGTTAAAAGTTTGAATCCTCCCCCCAGAGCCTGGCCAAACCGACCAAAAGACGTTTAGGGTTTGGGTTAATTGCAAATGTATACAAAGTAAGAAAAATGTGAACCTTGGTTTTGAACTTTCGGTGTAAAAAGGCCCTTAGAGACAAATATCTCAAAATAAAGGAAAATAAACCCAAATCTATCAGCATTGATAGATACCACTGGAGTTTTGGGGCTTTAGGGGAAAAATTTACCCACACAGTCTCCTCTCAGTACATTCTGTTATATCGTGATGTCTTATAATTAACTTTCAGCTCTTGTTTAACCTCCGTCGCCTCTGTGCTTCTCTGACATATTTCTCAAAATTGGTCATTGGCGAAGACGAGGCATCAAAGCAAATGCTCCGTGCATCGTCACCAAACACTGAAATGTTTTAGAGGGGACTTTTCCTTTAATCTTTCTTGAACCCGGTGTAATAGATTGAAAGCAGGGATCCAAGAAGCAGAGAGAGTCGAGGGCAAGAGCTGCAGGAATTTCAGTTTAGCCACTGTGACCGTGTGTGTTTGTGCATCTTTGTTTATCTGCGTGCATGACTGAGAAATGGCGGACGCCGAATATGTGTGTGTGTGTGTGTGTGTATGTGTGTGTTTTTGTGCGTGTTTGTGAATTACAAATCGAAAAAGCAGGACGGTGGCCGTGTGTGTCTACGTGCGTGCGCGTGTGTGTCTTTGAGTGCCGATGCGTCAGGACCTACAGAGTGTGAAATGGAGCAGGGAGGTTCAGGCTTCAGCCGCGACACACTGCAACACACACACACACACACACACACACACACACACACACACACACACACACATCTCTTTCTGTGTTTCTATCTCTTGCTCTCTCACCCATCCCATCATCCTCCTCTTCTCCCTGCCTTCATTTCCCTCTCCTTCCTTGCTTCTTTTCCCCTTTTTTTCCCCCCATCTTCATCCCCTGCTCTTTCCTCCCCTTTTTTCCCCCCCCTCTCTTTCCATCTCCTCAACTTCCTCTGTATCTCTCCGTCGCCGCTTTATTCCGCCTCTTTATCTCTGTGGATAAAGCTCTCCCTGCTGTGGAGTTTGTTTTTCCCCCTGCTCTGCCTTTATCTGCCGTTTGGATGCCGTGTATGTGCAGCAGCACGGGGAGAGAGACATAGACGGAGACGGAGAGGAGAGAGACAGCATCCCCATGTCAGGCCAATGATGGATTAGAATACTAAAATACTGGAGAGAGAAAGCAGACACACTAGACTCTCAAATCTGACATGGTGTGTGTGAGTGTGTGTGCGTGCGTGCGTGTGTAAATCTACTGCACGGTAATAGAACAATAAAAAGAACGCTTCTTTCCAAGCACACACACACACACACACACACTCCTTCTCTATTCCTCTCTCACCCCGGAGGCTTTCTTTCCTTCTATCTCTCTCTCTCTCTGAGTTGATTTAACGCATGGCTTCTCCGCTTGTTTATTTCAGTACATATTAATGTAAATCACCGGTGTCCACTCCCTCCTCTCCCTCCGCTGTCTCCCTGTCTCCCTCCGTCCATCCCTCTTGTCGTCCTGCCACAGAGCGTCGGCCCCGATGACAAACGGCCGAGACAACAATTAAAACGAACAACGGGGCCTGGTAAAAGGCCGTCACTCTGGCCCCCGCCGGCCACGTCAATCAGACGCTCGCCCTCCCCCGATGACCTCAATTAACCCCCACTATTGGGTGGCAGGAGGTGGGGGCGTTGGGGGGGGGTCTGACCCGGCTATCTAATTCTATGTAACGCAGCGGAGGATGGAGTGACTGTGAGGTCAGTAGAAGCTGCTCATTGCCTTTTGAGCTAATTTACTGAACGCTACATGCTCACTTTGGTCAAGTTTAGAAGAGATCGCCCCGTTGTTAGAAAGAGGCGGTAGACACATCCCAGACTGTTACTGCCCTTGAGCAAGGCGCTGAAGTCCACATCAATATGTGCAGCGCTGATGTTTGAGTCCAGACTGCAGAGGTGGCAGACGTCCAAACAAACTTCACTCATGTAGAAGTTCAGATAGTTGTGAAAAACAAGACTAGTAAATGCTTGTAAAAGTAGAAGCACGGATTCAACTTCTTTACTCAAGTAAAAGTGAAAAAGTAAAGGCTCCGAAAAGTACTTAAAGTATAAAAGTACAAAGCAGCAGTCTTTTACGTAGTTGTTCATCCTGTTGTCTTTTTTACGTCTTTAACATTAATTTTTGTCTCGTTACGTCTTTTGGTCTTATTACGTCTTTTTCATCTTGTCATGTCTTTTACGTTGTCTTTCATCGTGTTTTGTCTTTTTCATCTTGTCGCGTCTGTTGTGTCTTGTCACGTATCTTATGTTGTTTGTCATCTCATTAACACTCTTTTGTCTCAATAATTACTTTCAAATGCATTAAAACTAAAGTTACGAGTCTGTTTTGAAAATGCAAGCAGTAGAGAACACAGATATTTGTGTTAAAATGTAGAAAGTGAAAGTAAAAAGTTGCAGGTACTTGAAAAATCTACTTAAGTACAATAACAAAGTATCTGTACTTTGTTACGTCCCACCTCTGCTGGACTGTGACTTCATCAGTCTCCATAAGGAAACGTCAAGCTCAGCACAGCAGACTCATGGCACAATGGAAACGTGGACTCAGATCCTACAGGTGGATGTCTGGAATAAACATTGTTCATAGTGACCAAACAGTGTCTGGCACACACACAGTGCAGAAGCAGAGTGGGATGGAAATCTGGGAGCGGGATTAAGACAACAGGCCCATGCAGAGCTCCTAAATGAAGCATGAATTTATGCTGCAGTAAAGTGGCAAAGTGAGCACAGCAGCGAACATAAGTTGACCTAAACAAGCAAGCTTCACTGAGTTTATCATGCACCCGTATTTTCAAAATGAGAATTAGTTTTTTGAATATAAGCCAACTTCAAGCACCTTCGAGAATCAAAACATCCTGTCTGATACACCTGAAGCCCTGCTCACACCTGAGAACTTACTTAATTCACTTAATTCCCCAGATCCACTTTGTTTGAACAGCATCCAATCAAGTTGCAGGAGAGCATCATCAAGAACTAACTGAGATCCAGTTGGAAAAATGATACCAAAGACAATCTCTTTCACATACAAAAATTACAAGTGTGGTCAACAAAAAATATTTTGCAGCATGAAAAGAGACGCAACAACTTAATTTGACATTTAAAGTTGCACAAAGAACAGTCGAGTCTAATGTCAACATAGTTAGCAAGCTAGTACTTAGCTTACGTTGGTTTCACAGCTAAGAAACTTTGTTAATCAATGAGGCTGGAAACTCAACTCAGTCTCAAAGTTTAGGCCTTGGGAGTTGGCCATCTTGATTTGAGACTTATTTGTGACTTGCAAAACAATGACTTGGTCCCATCTCTGCTACTCATCTAGCTGGCGAGCTACTTCATAGCCTGCCAGCAACATCCTAGCACCAGTCACAACAGCTGTTCAAGCTAGTTGGCTTGCTAATTTGGGTCAGCCCTGTGAGCAGATGAAGACAATTCCATTGAAATAAAATGATGTCGCTCCAAATTGTTGCTGTTTTCAGTGCTGGTGTGAGCAGCTTTTACTCTGACTTTGTTTCAAGATGCAAATCGTAGGAATTTGTGATCTTCCAAAAAGAAGGAATTTATAAGACGTAAGCAGTTTTCTCCAATTAATTCAGTACGTTCACAAAAAAGGTTCAGCTGGGAGAACTGTCAAATTGTACCAGTCACTGCCCTTTCTCAGTTAAAATAACCCCATTTAGACTCACTGGCGTGAGCCCACATCAAATGAAATTCTCAGACAGAGCTTACTCTCAGGCTGTGTATGACCTCCAACAAGCTGCACTGGTGGAAATCTCAGCAAACCATTTCTAACAACTTTTCCCCAGCTGAGTCATCTCTAACCAGACACCTCAAATCAACCATTTGGTTAATGGAGGTTGTTAGGAGCTCTACACAGCCTGGGAGGCTAAAGACAAAGCTGTATGTTCAAATTACAGGCTAAGTATCAGCACAGGCTGCTGACTTCAGAGTTGTACTGAAATACCCTTTCTACACTAAAACATCTGATAATTTTCACTTGTATGTGTTAATGTGTTTTTAATAGTTTTTGGGCAACAATGGAGCTCTATGGCACAGAGGAGGATCAAAGAACATATATCAGGCTTCGATACACACACAGTATTTGTTAGAAGGTTACATTCATTGTTGGCTTGGGACAGGATAATTCATAAGTTTTTTGAAGTGGGGTTATATGAGATACTTGTTCACAGTCAGTGCATTACCTACAGATGGCGGTCAACACACCCCTGGTTTGGACAAGCTGCAGAACTAATGGTGCAGCAGCAAAACATAATTTAAAAAAATCAATATCAGTTTAAGTGTATGCTATATTTAGAATATTTTCACCACTTTACATTGCTGCCAGACAGCCTTTTCTGACAGGAAACCACCGTTATATGAGCCAAATATCTCTCTCTCCAAAGCAACCAGAGTCATTTGGCAAAAACAGTCATTTTACTTTGCAGAACACAGGAGTCGCTGCTCTACCGCTGCCTGAGTTGGCCAACTGCACTGAGAAAAGTAGACGATAGGTCAGTTTTAGTTCCACCTCCTGTGCTACTTTATGTTGTTTACAGTGTTCATTATTAGAATGCGGTACAGCTAAATTTATGCGGATCATTTCCATTAAAATACCCACTGCTCCCAGGTTTCTTTTAAGTGGGCACACTGTTAAACCAAACTCCACTCTAAATGCCATATTTCTTCACAGTAAAAATTCAGTTACACCATTATGAAGACTCTCTTCTGATCCATTTTGATCTGCAGGCACAATTGGCACACGTAATTTACTCAGTAACATCATTAACCAAAACATTTGTTTGGCACAGATGTGCGCTGTAGCCGTCTCACTACCTCTGTGAGCCCCCCCCCCCCCCAGCACAGACACAGATCCAGCCCTCAGACAGTTTACTTTATTATATGACTTCTGCTCACAAGACTACAACATAACTCAACAAGTGAAGACATGTGTCTGCGGCTGCCTGCCTCCTGCAGCACATGTCAGTGCAAAAAGCCACCAAAAACCCAGGCAGTTCCTCTTGTTGTGGGAGCAGAAGTCATCTGAGGGCCAGCACACCACTGCATAAGAAGGGGAAAGTTTAATTAGGAAACCAGCAGCAGCTGTGCTAATCAACTCACCTGACACTACTCTCATGAACCATCTGTTAACCACATCCACCTCCACATACACATATTGACTGGCCCGGCACTACAGTGCCATTTTTTATATTTTAAAATTAAGAATTTCTTCTTGAAATAACTTATTATTGGCTGACAACTTAATGATTTTAAAAGTTCAGGTGGACACCCTGGGATTTGCACCCTAGTTGGTGTTTCTGAAGCAATCTTTAAAACACAGAAGTGACACAATAACATAGACTAGCAGATAGAGGTAGCAGTAAACCAGCAACTCCTGCCTTCTGCGAGGTAAAATTACTGATTTTATCAAAAGAGTTTGGTTGGTTTGGAGAGAGAGATATTTGGCCCAAAATATGTTTTGCTGCTGACCCTGTCCACAGCAGTACATTGCTTAGCTTCCTACAACCTCCTAAGATTTTTTTCTGATTCGCTTTGATCAGTGTAGGTACAAACGTGCACGTACTGACTGGCCCAGCACTACAGCGCGTGTTTTCATCAAACAAAAGTGATGCATGTGGTTCAGACCACTGAGCAAGACAGATGGGGGGAACAAAAAGAAAACCCTCAAAAAGTATTGTGTGTAAATTCTGTCCTATTAAATCTATATTTTTAATTCCAGGATGTATTTTGAAATAATTAATCAAACCTTTAAAACACTGAAGTCACATACAAACAAACAGGTTGAGGCAGCAGTAGACTGGAAACTCCTGCGTTCTATGAGGTAAAACTACTGATTTTTTGTTTGATTTGGAGGTGATTACATTAGAGCGCAACATTTGGCTGGTATAACAGCAGTTTCCTGTCAGAAAATACTGTCTTACGGCAAGGTAAAACAGGGAAAATATTCTAAATATAGCGTACACCTAAAAACTCAAACTACCGGCAGAATCAGCACACATCAGTGTCTGCCACAGATGTGCACATACTGACTGGTCCGGCACTACAGATGTGTACAGAGGGACAACTTCATGTTTTCTAAAAGTAGGGGTGGATACATCCCGTCTGCAGCCTCCAGGATCTGCACCCAACTCAGTGATTCTGAACTAACCTCTGGTAAACATCAGCTCCTGTGTTTTGCGAGGTAAAATTACTGATTTTGTCAAAAGATGTTGGTTGGTTTGGAGACGGCAATATTTGGCTTTTACAACAGTGGATTCCCATCTGAAAAGGCTTTTTTTAGGTGTCTAAAATACATTTTCCTGTTGACCCTGTCCACAACTGTACATTGGTTTGCTTCCTGCACCGGTTCTCCTGCTGCTTCTCCAAACTGGGTGTGTGTCGACCGCCATCTACTGCAGATAATACACTGACTAGAAGTAGAAGTGACTCATACAACCCCACTTCAAACTATCCCTTTATAGTCAGACGGTTTGAGGTGTTTCTTTTAACCTTTATGAAGCTGTCATGACCTCTCTGATGACTCCCTGTAAAACTTAATGAAAGCACTCGGTGGAAACATTTGCAGTCATTACAATGAATGAATGTTTCATCGTGATACTGATTACTGATGTGTTAGATTACAGAGGCTGATTGCTGTTTATGGCTTTAGTTAATACTTTGTCAAACTCCTCACAGAAGCTCAGTTTTTTACAGCTCAGCCTCCTAAATGTTTAAAGGAGGATCTCAGGTGAGCCAACAGAGCTTCACTCTGTGTCTTATCGCTGTGCTCTGATTGACAGACGCTTTGTCTGAGGGGTGTGTTCAGACAGAAAGGCCTTTGAGATTCTGTGTGTGTGTGTGTGTTTCTCAGCAGATGCATGCAACAACAGTGCCCGAGGAAAGAGAAAGAGAGGTTAAAGTACACCGCAGACCTGTCACCTCTCTCTGTATCTCTCCTCACCCTTTCATTCCCGTTCGTTTGTTTCCTCAGTGGCTTCACAAAGGAAAACCTCTTCTTCCTCCTTTACCCTTCCTCCTCCTCTCTGCCCACTCTCTCCTATTTTCTTCTCCCCCTCACGTCCCTTTTCTCATCTTTCTCCCTCCATTTCCTTTTTTCCTTTCTTCACCCTTTCCCTCCTCCCTCTTGCGACTTGCTGTTGTTTTCTCCTGTCACTTTAGTCTGCTTCTTCTTCTCTATCTCTCATTTCTTTCTTGTTTTCTTGTTTTTTCTCGCGTTTTTCATTCATGGTTCTAGCATTTTGCTTCCTCTATCTTCCTTTTCTTCTCTCCCTCATTTCCCTTTTCCTCTCCTTTGCCCCCTGCCTGTCCTCCTTCCCTTTTTTCCTCCATTCCATCCTTATTTTCCATTCTTTCCTAATGTCTTGGCCTTGATTCCTTCTCTTTCCATCATCCTTTTTTTATCTTTACTGTTCTTGTTTTTCTTCTTTCTGTCCCCATAATCTCCACCTCGTCTTCTCTCTTTTCATTCTCTTAGCTGCTTTCATTGCTCTCTCTCCCTCTTTGCATCCTTCCACTTGTTTCCTTTCCTCTGGTTTATCCTGATCTTCTCTTTCCCCCTTTTTTCCTGCTCTTCCTCTGTCTCTTTTCCTCCTCTCCTTCCTTCCTCTTCCTATCTGTCCCTCCCTTTCTGTCTTTTCTCCTCCTCCTCTTCTGTCTTCTGTCTTTTCTGCTTCCTCATTTGTTCCTCTCCTTCCTGCTTCCTTCCTGTCATCCCTCCTTTCCCCATCCTCTTTTTCCTCTTCTCCTTGCTGCTGCCATCAATGCTAATTTACTACCCTTCTCTCTTCTTTTTTCTCCATGTCTTCTCTGCTTCTTCTCATTTTAGTCTAATTTTTTCTTCCTAGCATCCCTCTTTTCCTGTCTGTCCTTCCTCATTTGTCCTCTCCTTTTCTACTTGTTTCCTCTTCTTTATCCCATCCCATCCCATCCTTGCAATCCTTCCTCCTCATTTCCCCCCTTGCCCTCTCTCTTCCTCCTCTCATTTCCTGCTTTCCTCCTCTCCTCACTTCCATTCCTTCTTCCTCATCTTTTTCCCCTCCCTTCCGTTCCCTTCCTTCCTCCTCCTCTGTCTCCGTGCCCTCCACCATCACTGGCGCCCCTGCAGATGGAAGTTAATTTTACACGCTCCCAAGAAATAGGAAAAGAACGAGGAAAAAAAAATTAGTGTCAGCAAAAGATTTATAAGACATAGAAAATCAAGAGCCGGCGATTCTCTCTGCTATGTTTGTGCTCCAGGGTCCTTTCTGTTCTCGCTATAGCACACTATTTCTATCACTATACCCCCCCCAACACACACTCACACACACACACACTCGTCTCCCCCCCAGGAGCCTGTCAGATGATAAAGAGATGTTGTCAGGGACTGATTATCAGCCTCCCAACTAAAAACAAGTAAAACATCAAACGCACAAAGACCACACAGGGACTTGGCCTTATTTTTTTTCTTAATTTCTCCTCCATACGTCTCTCTTTCTCTCCCACTCCTTCTCCAACTCTTTTCATTTTGTCTCGGTGTCGGTGTCAGAAGTAGCGCGTGTGTGTTTTCGCCTGCTGGGGAGCTATTTGATTTGTTCTGCCGTTTTAGAGCTCATATTGTTTCTGGTGTGTTGTTTTTATTATGACGGCTTTATTCATATCGGCGCCTGTGGCAGCGCGGGTCCCCGGTCCCGAGTCACCGGGGAGGGAGATGGGGACGGGGATAGAGCAATAAAGCGAGAAAGAGCTGCATCGGCTCAAAACATGGCAAGCAGTATGTGTGCTAATGTATGTGTGCGCGCGCGCGTGTGTGTGTGTGTCGGCGTGTACGGTATGTGTGTCCCTGCTGACGTGGGTGGGAACGTTGAAGTGCAAGACTCAAATTATAACAAAAAGCTTTACCCAATTTTCTTTGCAATCTCTCCCCGCGTGCACGCCCGGCCGCACACAAACACACACATCACAACGCTCGGCACTTGACGTTCATTAAACAATGAGAGACAAGTGTGTAATTTGTCATTCAGCATGGCTGCAGGAGAGGGACGGCGGCAGCGCTCCATTCATCACCGTGATAAAGTTTGACTGATGCGTCGTACATCAACGCCCCGTCCCCCCCCTCAGTCATTGTTAGGATGACCCACAGACAGGTAAGTCACAAGCAGCGGGACAAATCATCATCCATCAACAAGTACAAAAAACAAACAACAACAAAAAAAAAACCCAACAAGGTCCGACTGCAGCCGCGGGCAGCGTGTGTGAGTTCACACTGAAAGAGAACTCGCTCAAAGTTCAGTTCACAGTCCCAGAAATTAACTACTTCACATTCATTTCTTTTTCAAAATAAACTTAATTTGAAATAGAACTTCCTCCTACCCGGGACACTGGAGTCAACACAGTGACGTTAAACTAAATGTTGTGCAATATTCATGTTTTTGTGTTTATTTTATTACTTAATACTTAAAAAACTTACTAACATTATAAGCTACTACAGCAGTAATGTGATTACTTTGAGGTGTGCTTTTATTCAAGACACAGTGGGTTAATATGACTTATTTTTCCAGTGTTTCAACTGCCCCCATCAAGTCGACAAAGGTAACACTCTGACGTCTTGCGTGAAATTTAATATTACAGTCTTGTCCTTACTGGTGAAAAAATATCAATTGTATTATTAATTAGTGCACATATGTATGTTTCTCATATCAAAAGATGACTTATGTATTTCAAGTAGTCTGTGAGCTATGAAGGAGAATTAAAAATAAATGTTACTATAGCCCCTGGTCTCCCCTACCGTAAAATATTGAGTTAGTGTTTCCAAATAACGTGAAACCTCAGTCACTTTGCGAAAGTTTCTCATTATTTTGAGATTTATAGTTAATATTTTGAAAAACTAAATCATTATTTTGAGATTCAAAGACATCAGATTCTTTATTTGTGGTGTTTCCTAGCCAATCACATACCTTCACTTGACACAATAAAAGTCATGTGTCACTGTATTATGAAGCTGTCACAACGTCAGATTTACATGATTATCGTGGCCCAAACAATCTATGATAACAATATTATCACAATAGGCCAATATATAGAGTAAATTTAAGAAAAAAAATACTATCAGTCAAATTCATATTTATTTTTTTTTATTGGAATTACACTCAAAATCTGAGTGTAACCAGAGCTGTACAAACACGACTGAAAGTGATGAAAGCAAGAAAGAAAAAGAAAGAGAAATGATTTAAGAGCATACAGGATGTTAAAGAGGTGCAGGCACTCGTTCTTGAGACTTGGGACAAGACTGTACTTTCAGGGGGTTTTGGTTTTTACTCCTCAATCATCCTGGAAAATATATTTTAAAAGTCATGGATATTAAACCCTGCAATGGACCATCAGCGATTCATTTTTTTTTTTTTTTTTTTAAATGTAGAAGCCGACAGAGTTGACAAAATGTTACATGGTTACATTTCACAGCAGAGTCGTGGTGAGCAGCTATTTTATTTTTTAAAGTTGCTCAGTGTTCTCTTAATTCAAATCAAAATACACATTTTTAAACCATAATTATTGTTCAGCTTTGATGTAGAAGGGCTACAGAGTTGACATGTTATGGTTGAGACGCATCTGATAGCAATATTATTTAATGAATTTGCTGAAAAACAGAAAGTTTATCCGTGTTTGAGCAGAATTCCTGGCTTTTTTTTTTTAAATCAGGAGGTGAGACAGGGGTCCTTAGGGTAAAGCTAACCTTTTTACGCCTGATTAAATAATGTTTTGTTTTGTTTTTTAATCTAATGGAGTTGACCAAAATCTGGGACTCAACTTTAAGGATTAAGCTTTTCATTAAAAAACTGATTCTAAAATAAAGATGATTATAATAACACATTTTTATTGTAGGTATTGTTAGCTTTACATTTTCTTTTTACACATTGTTTGAAGTTGTGAATACTTATGTGGGACAAGGGTGTTTTCTGGCACAGAGCAAGTTTAGAAATAAATAAAATCAAACTAAAATTATTTCACAAATTAAATATCTTTCACATAAATATTTTTATAAATAAATTAGTATTGGTATTAATTATTTCTAATGTTTTCTATGGTTAGACATGATTTGTCCCAGTTCTCAAGAATGGGTGGGGTTTTTTTTCCACAAAATTAACAATATTTATATTATTAACATGATATCAATATTTAATCTTTTAAATATCATGCTTATCTTCAACACTGATGTATTGCAACACGCCTTATCAGCCAAATTAGCTGAGTTCATTAGCATGCTAAAACACTTTGGCAACATCACATGAACCAACTTTCTCACATTTTCATCTTCTATGTCGTACCAGTAAGTTATTCAGTAAGAAAAGGTTTGGAGCATGTTTCTGTGTAGTTAGCAATCTAATTAGGTTGCTAGCAAAACTGTAAAGGTGGCTAGTTCACTAGTTAGCATCATTATATTAAGCCCCATGTACAAAGTAGTAAATTAAAGTAAAAGACTGCAGCAGTATGGTACATCACAACTGCCTTGTTTGTGTGGTAGGCTATCAGCCTAAAATGCTAACATTTATTTTACAACACGTTTGCAGCCTAACATGCTATGTTTGTTAGCATAACAATTCATTAGCATGGTACAGTATGCCACGGTTAAGGGTTCAGTGGATTGTATGCTACGCAGAACGGTAAGAACAGGAAACTGTGTGTGTGTCTTGTTAAGACTTGGGAGAGTTCACACGTTATTTCAAAATGGCTACCTCCTTGTAGGCACTCCAGATCAATGGAAATGTAGCCTAGCTAGTTAGCTACTTTTATTTTGGTACATCCGTAGGGATATTATAATGAACTAGATAGTGAATGCAAAGATGGTGCGATGGAGAGTTGCTCGCCTGCCACATAAGCCGAAAAAGTTTTCTAGCTTCCAGGTTTGCTTCCTGGTTAAACGGCCCACTGAATATTCACAGTTTCCTCGCCTTCCCTCCGCCTGCGAGTTCCTGCTCGGCCCATAGACTTTAAATTGCAGAGATGTGACAGATTTTTAAATTTTCTTTTTTTCAGCTCAAGGAAAGTTTGCAGTTTGAGGTGTGCTGTCAACAGTTTTACAGACGTCTCTTTCATAGCGGTGGTCTGTTGGGGAAAACGTAGTTTTGGGCTGGTGGGGAGTTTTCACTGTCGCCACTGGTAAAAATCAGCCGTAGGGCTGAGCGGCAAAGCCCTGTCTAGCTCTATAAAAAGTCTGTATCATCTTGCTAACAAGTTAAACCAGCTCATTTTTAAATAATTAGGTTAAATAATAAATAACAATAATTTAATATAATCCATTTAGCAAATAATTTAGTTTAATCACAATATTATGTATTTTATTTGTGTTAAACCGTTAGTGATGGTGTCTTTGCAGAATTTTGGCACCAGTTTCTTTTTGCCAACTGAGAGACATCATGTCAGAAATACTACTAACGATTGAAAATTAGGAGGCTGATATGAACTGTTTTTTTCAACTCAGCTGCTCACAGTAACTGTCTAGGATTTTTACCTACAAGCCGATTCTTTACCCTGCTAACACACCTTGGCTTGCTCACCCAAACTACCAGAATTCCTGTGGACCTCGTGACAGGAACAAGTACAGCATGCTCATTGGCTGATGGCAGCATGTGAACGTCTCCCGTGCTCCCGGGACATTAATACACCGCTGCAGCTGCAGTCAGACCATGTTGAACAAAGTGCCATTTTCAGTGGAGGAAAGAAGGAAGCGAGGACAGAAGTGAGGACTCGAGGGGATGCTACTGACAAAAGTGAAGTCCATTTCTTCACTATGCTTCCTGTAATTTTACAGCCATCAGTCCAGGAATCATAGGTCCATTAAATGTGAGTGTGTGCATGTGTGTGTGCATGTGCGTGTGTGTGTGTGTGTGTGTGTGTCTTCTCTCTATCCTCTGTTCTACCCCCAGCTGAGGGAGGCCGACAGGAGCAGGAGGAGCAGTAGTAGGGGTTTAGGGGGGCCGGCGGTGACGGGGGACGCGGCCCCTCCTGTGCCGGAGGAGCCCAGGTTGGAGACGGTGGCCCTCTCAGAGTACAGCGGGATGACGTCGAACTGGCCACCTTCATCGCCCTCATCCTCGTCCTCCTCCTCCTCTGTCTGTGTCAGCTCCTCCTCTTCTTCGCTGGTCTCCACCACCTGACAGTGAGGAGACAGTGTGAATAAAGTTGTTTTACAACAGCGTTTCTCTGGAAATGTTCACCTGCTACCACCAGGGGTGTTTCTAGCGGGGGTGGGGGGGGTGGGCACTGTCCACCCCTGAAATCCACCCACCCCATGTGCCACACCATTATTTTCAAGTATGACAGACAGGACCTTTAACTGTTTGATGAGTATTTTTAAATCTGCCTTGTTTTCTTTTGTATGTACCCTACTTTTTACAGAGTTAATTCAGCCTACCTAATAAATTATTTAAATACTAAATCATAAAGATGAAAATCTCACAGCTTGAGGATAGATTTACAATGGAGGTACAGCTTAAAGAATTAAGTATTTTATTATAATTAAGTATGAAAGCCTTATATTATCATTGTATTTGAGAAAGTCTGAATAGGGAGGAAGGACTCAGGAGACCAGGCTTGTGTCGCATCGCATCGAATCACGCCACGCCACGCCACGCCACGCCACGCCACGCCACGCCACCAAACCAAACCAAACCAAACCAAACCAAACCAAACTGCAACCGTTTCACAATATTAAGAGTGTTTAACTGTTACATTCTGATTAAATTACTGTGTAAGTCATGTGACTTATGTGATGTAATCGTAGGACACAGTTTCAGTCTGGTCTCATGAAAAGGTGTGGGAATAACACGTCAATGTCTTTAGTCATTTTGGATTTAAAAATTAAATAACTTTTTAGAAAGATTTTAATTTATTTTGCAGCCTGCCTCACATATTTCAGCTCCGCCATCTCTCCCCACAAAAGTGGTCTGTAAATGTCGTTCTGTCCTTTAACAGTCTTTTTTCAATCAAAATTGGATTCACAGTAATAGATGAGTAAAGTTTAAGCTGTTCCACAGTGTTGTCTGAAGGTAACATTCAGACAAACAAACTTATGAAAAAAGCTCATTTTTTGATGTTTTTCTTTTTCCAGTGGCATGAATTTTATACTGGTGAGATGACTGCACAATATTAATGGTGATTCCATGAATACAGTAATAAATTTTATTCACATTTTAAAATTTTTGATGCTATGTTGTTTTAAGGTGTACCCTAAAACATAATTTCCTGAATGTGAATCTACATTCTAAATGTCTAAATATATCTAATTTATAAGTTTAAATCTACATTTATTTTACACCAAAAACATTACAATTCTTTT
Organism: Lutjanus erythropterus; assembly: GCF_056507025.1. Taxonomy (NCBI): domain Eukaryota; kingdom Metazoa; phylum Chordata; class Actinopteri; order Lutjaniformes; family Lutjanidae; genus Lutjanus; species Lutjanus erythropterus. Next base: position 5,673,330 of record NC_139321.1, on the reverse strand, counting down.
TTTACCAACAGGCATCATAACGGGAACCATAGAAGGTTAACGTCAATGTTAAAATCAAATATTTCAGGGTACGCCCTATATACAGGTACATTTAGTGCAAATAAGCCCCGAGGCAGAAATTTGTGAGTCTTTTTTGTATTTTTCTAACTGTATGTTGGGTTTGATCAAACAGAATTCATTTATATTCCACAATCTGAATTTCAAATTGACTTTGATCTCACCACGTAATTAAAACAACAATTAATTACAACGTAGGTGGTGTAAGGCAACTCATATTCATCTTTCTGAGATGAAAAACAAGCACAGACTCAAGTGATTCAACTGAAATTCTTATTACTACATGAAAGTGCATGGCTTGAAGCCATTTTTTTAGGGCCGGTCACAATATTTTTGGGGCCCTTAGGAGAATCAAATGCCCTCCCTCTAACATACCCTCATTCCAATACTGAAATCACTGCAAGAAAGAGAATAAATTATCATGAGAAAAACAAGCAATCAGTTCACTTTTATGCATGTCATTTGTAATTTTTTTGCATGTCATTTGTAATTTGCATGGGAAGGCATGGCATTATGAAATAAAAGCTTAAATTAACACAAAGGACTTCATAATTTGTTTGTTTTTTGGGGGGGACACATTTAGCTACTTCGAATTTCAAGCCAGGTCTGATGTTTTCCTGCTGCTCAGTCCAGCCCTGGCATCCCGCTCTTATTTGAAATATGTTAATATTGGATGATTCCACATGATTTACATGCCAACATTTGGCGCCAGTGCAAGACATTCAGTCATAGACACTTGATGATATTTAGTCTGGAGTCGTGGTGGCGGAGGGAGCGTCAGCAGTGAAGAGCCTTGGCAGAGTACCAGTAGAGTTAGTGTACAAAACACTCAATGACAATCAGGATTATCCAGGATTTAACGGTAATTGACCCTGTGTGCTTTTCTCACACCACAGTTATACAGTGAGATCACTAACAAAACAGTGGCCAACCGGCAGACACATCAGTGAGGCTTTTTTTTTTAACTATGTGTTATTCACGTAAAATATATTTACTGCAGCCAGTGCTCGTATCCATGGCAACAGTAGTGACACTTATAAAACTAGGCTGCCTATTTGCTCTCAGGCTCATTGTCTCACACATCACAGTCATGTTATTTTTCAATCATATGCTCCACACTTAAACATACACAATTAGAAAATAATTTGTTTAATTTTCTTAAAATGTTTAATTTTCTTAAAATTAGTAATTCTTTTTATGTGACAGCCTGTCCTCACCAGTCAAATGTGTGCAAGCGGCTTATAATGACTCCTGTTTATATTTACTGTTAAGCGTAATGTAACATAACATAACGTAATGTAACATAACGTAACTTGACGTCACATAACATGTTCGGTTCTGATCCGTCCTCCACAGTTCATTTTTGGCAGACTTTCAGAAGCATACTAAAAGTTACACTACAGAATATACACCGATCAGGCATAACATTATGACCACCTGCCTAATATTGTGTTGGTCCTCCTTTTGCTGTCAAAAAAGCCCTGACCCGTCGAGACATGGACTCCACTAGACCCCTGAAGGTGTTCTGTGGTATCTGGCACCAAGATGTTCGCAGCAGATGCTTTAAGTCCTGTAAGTTGCGAGGTGGGGCCTCCACGGATCAGACTTGTTTGTCCAGCACATCCCACAGCGGTTCTATTGGATTGAGATTTGGGGAATTTGGAGGCCAAGTCACCACCTCAAACTCGTTGTGCTCCTCAAACAATTCCTGAACCATTTTTGCTTTGTGGCACGACGGATTATCCTGCTGAAAGAGGCCACAGCCATCAGGGAATACCGTTTCCATGAAAGCGTGTACATGGTCTGCAATAATGCTTAGGTAGGTCAAAATAACATCCACATGGATGACAGGACGCAAGGTTTCCCAGCAGAACATTGCCTAAAGCATCACACTGCCTCCGCCGGCTTGCCCTCTTCCCATAGTGCATCCTGGTGCCATGTGTTCCCCAGGTAAGTGATGCACACGCACCCAGCCATCCACGTGACGTAAAAGAAAACGTGATTCATCAGACCAGGCCACCTTCTTCCACTGCTCCGTGGTCCAGTTCTGATGCTCACGTGTCCATTGTTGGCACTTTCTGCGATGCACAGGGGTCAGCATGGACACCCTGACTGGTCTGCGGCTATGCGGCCCCAAACGCAACAAACTGTGAAGCACTGTGTATTCTGACACCTTTCTATCAGAACCAGCATTTAACTTCCAGCAATTTGAGCAACAGTAGCTCGTCTGTTGGATCGGACCAGCCTTCGCTCTCCACGTGCATCTATGAGCCACGGCCACTCATGACCCTGTCGCCGCTTCACCACTGTTCCTTCCTCAGACAAGCTTTGACAGATACTGACCACTGCAGACTGGGAACACCTCACAAGAGCTGCAGTTTTGGAGATGCTCTGACCCAGTCAGACCCTTGTCAAACTCGCTCAAATCCTGACACTTGTCCATTTTTCCTGCTTTAACACATCAACTCTGAGGACAAACTGTTCGCTTGCTGCCTAATATATCCCACCCACTAACAGGTGCCATGATGAAGAGATAATCAGTGTTCTTCACTTCACCTGTCCGTGGTCATAATGTTATGCCTGATCGGTGTATATTGTTGTTCATGCTTGTACTAGGATGTCTTTATATACATCTAAAGTCATGCATCTTATACTGAATGTGTGATCTTTTTCCTTTTTTAAAAATGTCACTTGAATCCCTTTTGGTTCATGAAATTAAGTGTTTGTTGCTATTTTGCTATTAAACATGCATCGTGCGTTCATGTGTGAACACTTTGATCAAGAGACGCCTATTTAAATCTTTAAAGCTGTTGATGAATATGATTCAGTGAGGTATTATGGGTTTTGAGTGTTGAGGACACACAGCTGTTCATGCTCAATGATATGCGCCAACATCTGGGGGAGCCCGCGGCTGATGAGGTTATTGTTTTCCTACTGATAATAATACGCCTGCTTCTCTGTCATTTGATTGAAATACCGCCGCTGATACCTGCTCGCGTCGCGGCGTTCAGATTTTTTTGACTGCTGTTTTTTGACTCGGTTTTAACTTTTCATTATCTGGTCTGACAGTCGCAGAAGCTGTAAACAAAGCAGTCATCAAGCTCTCCTTCAGGGGACACAAATGTGAAGCAGATTCTAATAATTGTTGCGTACAGTGTTTGACAGTCGTCAGCCTGACCAGCAGAGAGAGCACCTTCACTCTCAGCTCCAGCTTTAAATCCGGTCTGCACAGTTATTCTTAGTCACTATCTTTTATTGAGAGTCGTGTGACCTTTCCTTTGATCTGCTTCTTTTATAACACATTGGTGGGGGGACAGAAAAAGCCTGAAGAACATTGTTAATATTTCTTTGAAGATAATTGGAGTGAAGGAGACGGACTTGGGTTCCTTTTAGGAGCAGCACATGTGTAGGGAACTTACTCAGATACGTTTAATACACAGTGCTGTCACAGTGTTTAATGTTGCTGTTTGTTGTGAGTTGCGTTCACTTGCTGTGATAAAAATAAAAATAGTTGCTATAGTATTGCATTATAATGTGTTGATTATTCCATTTACACCTGTGATCTATATCTGGATATCTTATCTGTGCAAGGGAAAATACATGTTAAAGAGAGTTCACTCACTTTTCTTGTTGTGAGTTGCAGAGTTTGGGAGATCTCAGCCATTGAGATGTCTGCCTTCTCTCCAGTGTAATGGGGCTAACTGGCACTCGGGTTGCAGTGCTCGAAGCAGCAAAAAATACAGTGTGTCTTTCCAAAAATCATGACCCGGTTACTCTTTCAAGTAGAAAGAAAGCAGTTCTGGTAGATGCTACTGCAGAGAGAAAGTAGTTCCTACATGAAACTGCTCACGTCAAGGTCTGTGGATTATCCTGAGTAACCGGGTCATGATTTTTGGAAAAAGAAACACCAAAATGTACTTTTTGGTGCTTTGAGCACCACAAGTCAAGTGCCATTTAGTTCCACGACAGACACCTCTATGGCCGAATCTCCCAAACTCTGCAACTCACACCAACAACTATCTAGATGGACAAATAGCACTACAGGTCAGGGGAAAAACAGATATTTTTGATTTTGGGGTGAACTGTCCCTTTTCCAGTGTCATCTCCATAAACATAATCAGCATAATCTGTAGCATTTTGTTTCCATTTGTTGTCCAAGAAGAGACATTTGAGTCTGGTTACATGCAGGTTAAATAAGCATGCATCATACAATAGAATCTCTGTACACTGATCATGATATTTTCTGGAATGACTGCAATGCTTCCTAACTTTTTCTTCTTCTTCATTAAAATACATTAAAGTCTGTGCAAGGGGAGGAAAAGGGGAGATTCTCTTCTGAACGCATTATACAAGAAAATAGTTGCTCAAAATTTGTGGTTCTGAATGGTGACCTGGCGGACCTGAAACAAGACTCAGTGACGTGCCGGAGCCATGGTCCCCCAACACTACTTAAGTCCCACGAATCAACACACAGTCAGTTACAAACGTACCTTCAGTGACTCTCACAGCCCAGCAGTTCACTTCAGTTCAAGTTCCAACAGCCAGGTACAGAAGAAACGAAAATACCATTCTGTCACCGTCCTCTGGCTCTGGTGGCTCAAACATGTCCAATAAAGCTGCTGGATGGAGCGTCCATGTTTCAGGTCTTTGTAATGTTTGACTCTGAGACAGAGGAGAGGACGCACAACCACAGCTTCAGAGCAGAGAAAACTGCTCATATTTTCATGATTTTGAGACCTAATTTTATACACTTAGCATTTTTTTTAATTATTCAGATTTGGCTGGGTGGTTAATACCACATGTTTCTGTGGTGACAAACTCAGAACACACGTTTATTGTTGCTTTACAAGATCTTTAACAGGCCATGTATGTAATGTCCATATGTTCTCTGGTTGTAGCACATTGTGAGGAAAGCTTCCTGTGTCAAAACAAAAATGCATGTCTCTACAAATGAGAAACACAACAGGCTTCTGGTCTTCAGAATCACATTCAAATCCCACCTCTCTACATGTTTGATTGCGTTCTGTGTGGAAATGTAACATTTAAAACAAAGAGCGGTAATCTATGTTTCTAAGTGTGACATTTTTTTTTCCCCACTGCCGGAGCAGATACTCAGCTTTTTGAAGTGAAACCTTTCAAATTCTGGAAAAATCACTTTAGAGAAACAAGCCAAAGCTCCTCAGAAAGACAAGACAAGAAGCTGAGTGACGGACGGGTGGATGGAAGGGGGGGAGGAGGGGGAGGAGGAGGAGGAGGACGAGGAGGAGGAGGAGGAGGGGACACAGGGAAAAGCTGGAGGATGCAAGGCTGAAAGAAGTGAGAACAGAGAGAAAAGAGTGAATGGGTAAAAGAAGAAAAGGAAGGATGGATGAACTTAAGGAAAGGACAGAAGGAGGGAAAGAAGGAGGGAAGGGGGGGATTTGGGGGAAGAAGAGAAAAAGGGGGGAGACATATGGGCATGAATAAATTCATACTAATGAAGCCTGACTGATGCACTGCTTCCACCCAACACCTCATCTAATCCGCTCACTGGGAGAGAGACACAGGCCGACACAGGGAGCGAGAGAGAGAGAGAGCGAGCGGAGGAGGGCGACCGAGGAAGAGAGAGAGTTGGAATCCCCTCTTGTCTGGCGGCCCAGATTATCTCTGGCAGCGAGGCATGCTGGGAGCCAGGGAGCCACAACCACGGCAGATTGTGGTCTGGCCAAGGTTACAGTAGCCAGGACCGCGATTGAATTGGACCACGTTTAATGGTCAGCGGTGGACGAGGGCGGCCAGGAGCCGCGAGACGAGGAACTCTCCGAACATATGTGTTCACAGCACATTTCAGCATGTTACTGTCTGCACATTATGAGCTGGCGCGCTCACAAATGATCCGACAGCACTGAAATCAAAACACTCGAGGCCAAGACTCGTCTGTGTGCCAGAGACTGTGTGGAGCCTGATGGACCGGGACGGACAAATCAAATGGACACAGTTTAAACATTTGTTTGGTCCTGGTTGAGTTCTGACCATGACCCCCTCACATTACTTTATTCTGATGCAGTCACTAATTAGCTGTTCAAAAATGCAGTCTTGATTGATTGTCTTTTGTTACTTTTGAGTTTCAACTAACGGTTATTTTCTCAATTAATCAATTAGTTGTTTGGTCAGAAAATGTTGATCAGTGTTTCACTGTGTTTCAAGTCCAAGGTGACGTCTTCAAATGTCTTGTTTTGTCCAACATTCAAAGATATTCAGTTTACTGTCAGAGAGGAAGAAAGAAACCAGAAAATATTCACATTTAAGAAGCTGAAATCAGTGAATTTACTTATTATATATAAAAAAAAATAAAATAAAATAAAAAATATACAGATTCATCAAAATAGATGCAGATTAATTTGATAGTTGATGAATAAATTAATCCTTGCAGCTCCACTTGTTCGGACCTATTTTTGGACCTATCTTTCCTGTCACAATTATTTTCATTATCGTTTAATTGATAATTTACCATTTACTGCAATGATTAATTAGTTGTTTGGTCCATGAGATGTCAGAAAATGTTTCCCAAAGCCCAAGATGACGTCCTAAAATGTTTTGTTTTGTACACAACTCAGAAATATCCAATTCACATTTAAGAAGCTGGAATCAAAGAATTTTGACTTTTTTTTAAAAAAGGCACAAACAATGAATTAATTATTAAAACTGATGCAGTTTATTTAATAGTTGATTGATAATAGATTAATCGTTGCAACTCAATGTGTTTAATGTTCGTTGTTCGGTTTATTAGTTTGTCCAGCTGTTCCTTCCTGTGTTGTGCGCAATTTATTGACTGATTGATTGACGGATTTAAAGGGATAGTTCACCCAAAAATTCAGCCTCATGTCGATTGATGGTCGGGTTTAGATTTTTAGTCCAGAAAACCCTGCTGGAGTTTCACAGGAAAACAGAGTTGGAAAATCTCCCAAACAGTGTAAGTGAATGGTGACCAGTTTTCAAACATAAAAACAAATATCTGAAAAAAAAGACATGCCTCCACACTGCTCATCCGGTGTAATCCAAGTCTCCTAAAGCCTCAACATGCTGTTCACTTGCACACACCCAGTTCAGACAGTGTGCACTTGCACATGAATGTGGCTCCAAGCTGAGGATCTACAGTGAAGCTTCAGTCTAAAAACATGGTGTAAACGGCGTCTTTCAAGTCAACTTGACATGTTGAGGCTTTAGGAGACATGGTTTACGACAGACGAGCAGTATGGAGGCCTTTTCTGTTTTATTTATTTATTTATTTATTTTATTTTTCGGTTGTGTTTTTTCATTTGAAAACTGGTCACCATTCACTTCCATTGTTTGGGAGATTCTGCTGATTTCCTGTGAAACTCCAGCAGAGTTTTGTGGTCTGAAAAACTAAACCTGACCTTCCATCGGCATGAGTGAGAGCAGATAATGACTGAATTATAGTTGATTTTTGGTTGAACTATCCCTTTAAAGACAAAAAAATGGTGAAATTTCCACCCAGTGAAGCATTTTTTAACTAGGAGCCATGATAATGACTTGGCAGCTGTGTGTGCACTGTGCATGGTGGTATATCGCTCTTTATTTTAAAATTGTAATATGGGAATATTTTTGTATCCAGATTACATAATCCTTTTACATGTAATCTGTTACTCCCCCAAACCTGCCCCCTCACCACCCACCTGCTGAACTGAAAATGTATGTAGACTGTGAGCTGGAGGATCACTTGTTTAAGACTGGAACATTTTCACAATGTCTAAATGGCATTAATGTGTGAAAACAACATCCAATCCAGATGTTTTCACACCAGAGTTGAAATGCATCGCGGAGCGAGAGGCGCAATTTGCATCAAGATTCTGACTCTTTCTTAAGTCATAAATCTGTCAAATCTGAACTCACTGACATGATAAACATATTTTGAGATTCAGTGTGATTTACTATGGAAGCTCTCAGAGGCAAGTGAGAAAAAAACACTAAGGTGATAATTTTTCGAAAGCTGGGTTCTGGTCCACAGTGTAAACTAACAGTACTCCCTACTCCCTCCTGGGAACGTCAGTTAAGGGAACTTTTGTTGACAACGTTCCTCCGTCTGGAACGCCCTGCAATGTCACAAACATAGACCTCATTCCTCCACTCGTTAGTCTGTTAACACCTGGATACCTGTTGCAGCAACAGTCGCACAGTGTCATTACTAAAGAGATTAATATTATGCAGATTTATTTTACATTTACATTATTTTGTAATATTATGTTGATAATTTACATACTATTATTATGTCATATTTATATTATGTAATCCTTTATAATTATTAATTATAACATTAGTTAGAATGACAATACTTACAAATATATGTTAACTATATAAAAATATAAAATATACAAATATGACATTAATGAAATTAAAAAATATTATATCATATGGTATTAAATATTAAAATATTTTTTTAATAATTGCTTAAATTAATGATTTTAAATTAAATATACTGGTGTATAAAGTAAATGAGGGAGCTGCATTTTTACCGGATCAAAAGCACTACAATGTTTAAATTTCTCAGCCATTTTCAATGAATATATTATCTTTTCCCCAGAAGTAAAAAGCTAATAAACAAACTGTACAACTCCTTCTCAGACTTGGGGAAGCTCAAGCTTGCTGCAGGACCGCTGCAGGACCTCTGCAGGAGCTCTGCAGGAACACAAGATGTGTGCAGAAACCAGAAGTCGACACTGAATTATTTTGAACTTAGGTAACATACATAAATTACGTCATAGGTGTCCTCAAGGCTTTGCCTGCTCTGCGGTTGTCAAAATTAGATTTGCACGCTAATTAAAATCACAATTTATATGTTAAACATTACAACATATGTATCTTATGTAACTTAATTACATAACTTGTATAACTTACATGACACATTGAAGTTAAGTGATGTTGCTTTACATTACATACTAAGCCGTTTTATATCCTAAACCTAACCAAGTAGGTTTTGTGCCTTTATTTTGAAAGGCACAATACTCCAGGTCATCCTGGTCATTGCATATTTATAATTGCTAACTTCACCACAGAGCAGAGTTTGAAGTGTTGGGCAACTGACCAAGCTGCTATGTAACATGTTTCTCATTGACATTATTTTTACGTTCCTGCGGCATTGACTCTCTCCTCTGTCCATTTATAAGCAGATATTTGCTATGTTGAAAACACAGGAACCAGTGGGAGGATGGGACTGTTCAGAGGGTACTGTTGTCTGAGATTTGTCTGAAGGGGGACATACAGATTTTGAAACCCTCCTGGTTCATACGGTTGTTTTCAGGTTGTTTTCCTTCATATGAAAATGTCTATACAACAGGAAAACAGCTAAATCTTTTCTTTCTTTTTCAGTCAAATCTGCACATTAAAGGCAACATCTGGTGTGTAGTGGGACAGATGACAAGTCCTCCAAATTAATCAACAAAATATGTCGTTGTCCATGCCCTTTAGAACAACACACGAAGCGCATTCAGATGGGATTAACATCACAGCGGGAGGTGGGGAATCAAAGCCTCGCCGTGCTCCTCAGTAATTTAACTCATCATTCCGGACACCATTTTAACCGCGGTGAAATTACAGGATATGATCTGTAAAAAGACATGGACATTCAGCAGCACAAAGCCAAAAGCCTCCCCAGGGGGCCACAGGAGAGCTGAAGGGGAGGCGAAGATACTGCGTGAGGTGAATCTGAGTCAAATATCACACTCCTTCTCTGAGTCATACCTCGGTCAAATCTCAACACACAGACATGAAACACGTATTGATATCATTCAGTGTGGCTTACACTCCCGTAGGATATCATTATCGTCGATGTTGAACACAAACAAAGGTCCATAAATCCACTTAGAAATGTTAGAACAAAGACCTCGGATAAAAGCTCTGTTACTGTGCCGATGGCAGGGACAAACACTATGATCGTTGAGCCGATTATAAATATGTTCTGAGAAACTGATCAGATCAAGTTGGATCATTTTGTTTGTTGAGTTTACAGTCTAAGCTGCCCTCGTCTCTCTCACCGTCTCATCCACATGTTGACTTTTTCTTTTCTTTCTTGTTCTTTTGGGATTGTCTAAGTCTGGAAACAGACTTACTTACTTCTTACTGGAAACAGTTGTTATACATGGACTGCCGTTACTGATGTTTTACTGCAGTGAAAGCAGAGGCCTCAGTCTGGACAGGGGGACAAAAAAACATCAGAGGTGGGACCAAGTCATCGTTCTGAAAGTCACAAGTAAGTCTTGAGTCTTTGAACTCAAATCCCACGTCCTAAAAACTGAGTTTAGAGTCTTAAGGTCCGAATAATGGTCCAAAAGTCCATTTAGAAATGCTGGTATGTTTTATGAAACTGATCGGATCAAGTGGGATCATTTTGTCTGTTGAGTTTACAGTCTCAGCTGCCCTCGTCTCTCCAACCACCATCTCATCCACATGTTGACTTTTTCTTGTTTGTTTATTGTTCTTGTGGACTGTCTGCCAGGGGCCTCGTTCTTTGACCAGGTTTGGACAGGCGACAAAAAATGTCAGAGGTCACTGTTTTGAAAGTCACAAGTTAAGTCTCAAATCTTTGCATTCAAGACCCATGTCAAGTCCCAGTGTCCTAAACTTTGAGTTTAGAGTCTTAAGGTCAGAATAAAGGTCAGATCTCAGATCACAGCTCTGTTTTAAGGTTATTGTAAGAACTGTAATAGCATTATTAAGTACTTGTATTGGTACTCAGCAAGTACCCAAATGTAAGTACATGTATTTGTACTCAGTTGCTAATGCCATTACAGACTTTGACCAGGTCTTGACAGTTGACAAAAAGTGCATGTCTTTGCACTCAAGTCCCATGTCAAAAGAAATGTCATGCCATTTTAACAAAAAGAGTTTTGTTGACCACCAGGTAGTTTTTCTATGTGAGTGAAATGATTTGGCTGCTGTCAGGTTGGTTCAAACAAAGTGGATCTGGGTAATTAAGTGTTGACTTGCTGGGAATGAAGACTGTTAGTGCTGGACTTTGGGGGAAAGGTACCAAGTATTTTCAAGTCAAAAAAGCTCAATTCCAAGTGAAGTCATGAGTCATTGGTGTTAAAGGTTTGTCAAGTTGAGTATAAAGTCATCAAATTTGTGATTCCAGTCTGATTCAAGTCCAAGTCACGTGACTCGAGTCCACATCTCTGCCAAATGTGAAAGCATTCAGGCCCTGGTTGTGAGCAAATGTGTTTAAACAGAAGCTCAGTGCAGCTCCAGTGTTCATTTGAACAGTCTCTTTGGATGACCACAGGGAGCTGCTGGCTCCTGTTCCTGCAAAGCTGCTCTCAGCTGCTGATGAAAGACTCTGAAGTATTGTAAATGGCAAATCATTTTTGTATGTCTGAATCAGGTGTTGGCCAGGTTAACCGGGGAATATCTTACATCTGTTTTTAGCTCTGAACTAGAGGGGCGCTTGGACGGCACAGACCTCCGCTGAGGCCGATCAGCACCAGAATTTAATGCTGTCCTCCTTGGCCCTTGCTGCATCAGTGCTGCATCACTCTACCAAGTTTCATTAAAATCGGGACAGTCGTTTCGCTATAATCCTGCTGACAGTCAAACAAACACCACAGACAACATAACCTCCTTGGCCGAGGTAATAACCCAACCTGTATCTCCTGAAGTCTCTCCCATCATCTGGACCTGAGCAATCCTAAAAAAAATCCCTGCTCCCGTTGGTTCGCACACACTCTGTTGAATCTTTTGATGGCTTGCCAACACACTTTGATAGCTCCTGCCCCAGAGCTACTCTTTTAATCTTTGAATCTAATGCTGACTCACTTATTGTGTTCTACTACCACTGATGAGAGGTTTGACCTTGTCAGGAGGATGGCAGCTGTCAGTGATATCTGATCTGTCTGATCAAACAAGTATTACTGAGTCCATGATTTAGTCCATGATTTAGAATAAATGCATTTCACAAGATCAAACTAACAACTTCCCTTACAACATTTATCACTTTCCTATTTGCATATATGGTAATTACTAGGCTTGTGTTAAATGTCTGCATTAGCGCTCTTCTGCATGTTAACGACTCTGTGTTTTAAATGTGTTGCACTTAAAGGCGCCCTGAAGGGTTTTCTTACAAACAAACAAACAAAACTTACCTTTACATTCAGTGACATTCACCGAAACATATCCTTGCAGTCTATAAAGCAGTGTTTACATCCATGTTCACTATGTAGCAGACATTTTCAGAAAATGTGCTGCATTAAGCGGCAAACACGAGCTGACTTTTATATGAAGTATTCATGGGAAATCCAATTTGTTTGTGATAGTGAGCTTTCATCAAAAGCGCATCCACAAAACAAGACAATGGTTATTTTAGGGTATTCGTTGACAGCAGATCGGTTTGAAATACTGCAGGGTGTAATGGAAGAGTCAGGAGCAGCCACAGTGAGCTGCGAACTTTCAACATTTTCAGCTTCTCACCCAGATAACCAGCTCTCGTCACCGTGCTGCTCACGGACTCACGCTGTGAGCAGCACAAAATCAGATCACGTTTGCTCACAGAATGAGGGGGAGAAAAAAGGCCAATTAACAGCTGACGTCTTTGTTAAAATCACAATAATTTGTTTTGCTTGGCACAGACTTCTGCAACCTGAAGTACAATAATTACAGGTGTCACATGCACAATGGAGTATCTAAGTCACGGCCCTACAGGTGTTCCCCATGGGACCTAAATTCTGAAAAAATATGATTGATATTCTGTTTGAACTGTGCCACAAATTACACATATGCTGTTTGTCAACTTAAAAAACAATTTTACAAGTCAAGAAAGTCTCCGTTTGTTCAGTGAGCTCATTCTTTCCTCTTGCACAATTTTTTTTTTTTCCAAATTTAGGTCCCATGGGCAAATTTTCTGGTCTTTTCTCACTGATATAGGATAATAAAAATAACATTACTTTTGTAAAGAAATAAAATTACATATACTGTAAAATAAATTCTGGCCCTTAAATGTAGACTCTGTAGACTCTTGTTTTACTATTTCTTTGACTTCATTATTGAGAAGTAAGAAAACGATTAGTAAATTCAGCCTTTTTCATGTTTCCTGCAAGAAGCTTATAACTTTCAGAAAAATCTATGGAGAAACTATTAAGGCCAAAGTAAAAGTAACAAAAGTTACAGTTTGTTACAAAGTCAGAAGTCAGATAATTCAAATTTCAACAAAATGTCTTTAGATAATCATTAAACCTCCTCTGGTAAATCCTCTTTTGCTTCTTAAAAAGCTGGTTTTAAAAATGTGTCCTCATATCTAAAGTAAAATGCAGAGGATATGTTGCAGATTACATGTGGTAAATGCGATTCACATATCTTGAAATTTAAAGGTCATGTAAAGCAGCAATAAATGTGTCTATAAGTATGTAAAAATAGGTCTCAAAAGGTCTCTGAAACACTGGGGGGGTGTCCACTCCACTGTCTCTGTCTCACTGAAAACCACCTGAACCATCTAGCAGCTTTTTGGACATGTCCAGACATGTTTGAGCCACCAGAGCCAGAGGACAGTGACAGGATGGATTTATTTTTTCCTTCTGTGTCGGGTTGTTGGAACTGAAGTGAGCTGAAGTGAACCGCTGGGCTGATTTGGACTGAGAGAGTCTCTGAAGGTACGTTTTCAGGGAGGGGGAGGTGATGTCGAAATTATGAACAACAGTTTAACTGCACAATTCAGCACGACATAGTTCTCAGTCCTTCCACGTGTTTTCAGCAACTATTTTCCAACATGCGTAATGTTCCTTTACAAGGACTTTAAAAGATCTGGCAAATATATAAACAGAAATTCCATCTTGAGTCACAATCCAAAAGGAGCGAGGAGGGAAGTATGAAGCTTGCAAAAAAAAAATCAAACAGAGGAAACAGTAAAAATAATAAAAACAGATAAAAAGCAATGGAGATAAAACAAATACCATAAATAAACAACATGCTGTGTGACAGTGACAAGATGAGCTCAAACCGAAGATAATAGAAAAGGCCCCGGGATGAAAGTATGAAAGGTAATTTAAAATGTGAAGGTGATGCTGAGCGTGATGGGCTGAGGTGTGTACTCACGATGTTGTTGTGCTCAGGCAGGTGGTTGTTGCTCAGCAGCTCGTCCTCCTGAACTAGCGGGGAGGGCCTGGGAGCGGGAGGGGGGGTGATGTCTGCAGGCAGGGAGCCGGGGCTCCCCATCCAAGTGATAGAGTTACCTGCACGGAGACACAGCCCATCACTGCCTCTGTGTGTGTGTGTGTGTGTGTGTGTGTGTGTGTGTGTGTGTGTGTGTGTGTGTGTGTGTGCACTGCTGGCCTCCATGCTGCGTCGCTGCCTCTGCGTGGGCGTGAACCTACATATCTATTTGGCAGCTTTATTGTTTGCGCTGTCGGCAGCTTGATAAATCGCCGGGCTTTATGGGAAGTGCATTGACGCATCGATCCGGGCTTTAGTGTTTGGACATACAGGCTCAGTGTGTATCGACGGCCTTTATTGACAGCTGCTGTGATTGAGTGACACCTGGAGGGGCCTTACCCTCCGGCTCGTCCGCTCGCGCCTCTGGAGCCCCGCGCCGCACACACAGACTGTAAGGCTCCTCTGAACGCTGCGGCTGTAGCATGAAGCTGACATATAAAGAGGTAGAGCTGAGTTCATGCTGTGAACATCGCTGCAGGAGCCAGCCACCCAGACAGATCCAACAGGCATCGTGTTGAAGACATTTTCTCATTTATTCCCTTTGACTTGCTCCTCAGAGCACCTTTGATGGTGACACATTAATTCTGTTTTCATAATTCTGCTCCTCAGATTCATTATTTAAAAGTGGATTTATAAAAACAATACTTTTCTAAGTCTTTTAAATGTGAAAATCTACATTCCCAACAATCCTCAAAATTCAAACTTCTTTGTGGTAAAAAAGTGTCTGAAACAGCAAACAGATTATCCTTCGGATGACAAGAAGTAATTTACTTATATTTTTTAGGATATTTTTAATTTTAAAAATTGGCTGCGCAGAATTAGCTTAAGCTACATCCTGAGGAAATGTCTTTAAATAAATACAATGCAGCGAAGCTTGAAGGAATTCTCTCTACCCACTTTGCACAAATGTCCTTAGCAGCAAAACTGAGGGAGAGGACTTTTAAAGTATAGACATTTTGGGAAATGCTCTTATTTTCTGTCTTTCCAAGACTGACTTGAGATGTAAGACTGGTATAAATCTCATGTCTGAAGGTATAATGAATGTACTTCACTCTGCGTCTGGATCACAAAGCCTGACTGAAATTATTTTGAGTCTCTACAGAGGATTTTTTTGAACCATGAAAAGCAGCATATTTAAAAGGAATATGGGAACATGTAATTCTACGCTGTCACAGGAAACGCAGGGGTCTGTATGCACGAACCAGTGGCAAACAACCATCCCTCTAATGTGGAGAGAATTTAGCTGGAAGAGTGGTAGAAGTTTCTTTTTTACACCAGCTCAGCTCATTTTTCAGAGAACTCAACCTGCTGGAGATAATGTGGTTTTATGAATGCTAATCATTATCATATTTTTGGGGACTGCAATGTAATTCATTCCTGTTGACAGGACATACACTGTGGGGAAATAAATGAGGAAACTCATTATAATTAATAACTGTCTTCAATAAATTTATGAGCTTTGAGCCGAACTTTAATTTTGAAATACACTAAAAAAAATGTTTTTTTACAAACTATATTTTTTTAATGAGACAATTTACTTTTCTTTTTAGAGAAACTTGTAATAATTTGATTAATATTTGAGTTTTAGAAACAAAAAATGTGTGTTTCTAAAGCTGCTGAGTAAACTCATTAAAATGGATAATGAATAATAGTTAAAAATGTAATACTTTCAAACGAAACTATTTAATTTTCAATAAGGCTG
The DNA here is from genome assembly GCF_056507025.1 of Lutjanus erythropterus. NCBI lineage: Eukaryota > Metazoa > Chordata > Actinopteri > Lutjaniformes > Lutjanidae > Lutjanus > Lutjanus erythropterus. Next base: position 5,657,378 of record NC_139321.1, on the reverse strand, counting down.
CAACTAACAATTATTTTCATTTTCAATTAATGTATCAGTCATTTTCTCGATTAATTGATTTATTAATCCTGTCACAATCTTGTCACATGTACTATGCTAACGAGCAATCAGTGTAACTTTTTAAGAACTTTTTAGCTAATGTTTGATAGAAAACAATGTAAGTTTTCGGTAACGTTAGAAAGCAAACAATATAACTTTTTAACTTTTGAGCTGACAATGGCTAGCAGACAACATAACATTTCCTTAAAGAATACAGAGCAACCAAGGGTTATTTTTTAAGTCTTTCACATTTAAAAAGCTAGAATCAGAGAATTTGGACTTTTTTGTCTTTAAAAATTGACTCAAATCATTTAATCAATAAGCAAAATAGTTGGTGATTAATATACTGATTGATTATTCAATGAATCGTGGCAGCTCTAATTTTCAAGCACCTAAAATGACAAATCAGGTTCACAGCTCACCTGCGCACTTTCTGAAATACAGAATGTTTCTAAAACTCAAAGATTCAAGTTTATCTAAAGAAGGAAAGTAAATTTTCTCAACAAAAGATTATAGGTCGGCAAAATTAACCAATTTTAAGCTTATTTAAATTTTTACAAAAAGTGTGAGTTTGACTCAACTGTTGCCTTGAAATTTTAAGTTCTCTTTTTTTTAAGTGCAGAGTGTACCTGATATTAAAATTCTATTTAGGTTTGATGTATTTATCTTAAGGCAATTACAAATAAGACAATCACAGTGTTTTGAAAACAACACATAAGCATAAGTATTTATTTAAAATAACTTTCTCCAAGTAAGAAAACTTACAGCCTGAACTTTCTCAGTTATGAGACTTTATTGAAATTATGAGGGAGATTTATGTAATGGAGAAATTGTCCTTTACTTTTATTTTATTACCTTTTGGAGAATAAAAACTAAATCATTTCCCTTCCATTGTCATCTAAAAGAAATCAATAAACATGGTGTTTCTTTTGCCCTGTCTGCTTGTGTCTTTTTTTTGTTGTTGGTTTGAATGTTTTATTTCACTTTGTACTTTACTTTATTGTGGTTTGTTCTCATATTTTTTGCAAAATGTGAGGAGGGGTGAGAAAGGTCTGTGGGATAAAGCAGAATGTGTGTGTGTGTGTGTGTGTGTGTGTGTGTGTGTGTGTGTGTGTGTGTGTGTGTGTGTGTGTGTGTGTGTGTGTGTGTGTGTGAAGTACAGACCATGAGGATGTGGTTAGCTTAGCGTAGCATAAAGACTGGCACCAGGGGGAAACAGCTACCTTGGTTCAATCCAAAGTTCATAAACACACCCACAGCTGTAAAGCTCACTGATTAAAATGCTGTAATGTAAAATTTTAGATTTATTAGAGTGATTTCTTGACAAACAACTGTTTATAACCCTGACAGAACCTGTATGCCGTGTCTGGGTTGCCAGATAAGGTTGCTGAGCAAACCTAGCAACCTCACCGTGGCAACCAGACTCAGAGTCTGTGCACAGTCAATGTGAAGCGCCTCTAAAATCACAAATTGCCATTTTTTGCAGTTTAGTTTTTGTGCAGATTTTTTTCGTTTCAAATTTTTACATTTCTTGACAGGTGTTAAACCTCCGGTGGCAGGTTACTTTTAGCGTCATGAAGCAAAAGTTCCATATTAACCTTTAAGCGTAATGCAATTCAGGTTGTCTGTGAGAAAACTAGACTTCTGCCCGTCCTCTTGGCTCTGCTCTCAGGCTTTAGAAAATCTAAACAATGTGACAGAAGACTTTAACAGTTCACAGTTCAATAAGATCCTTTAATTAGGGCTAAACAATTTTGAAAAATATCTAATCGTGATTAATTTGACTGATATTGTAACCAGAGATGTCACGAAAATCAACACTTTGGTACCAAGACGATGCCAAACTTTTGAAAACGTAATGGTACTCATTTTTTTACAGTACTATATGTACATGACGAGGACAGCATGAACACTTACAAGTGCTGTAGTCTGCTGTTTAACGCCAGAGGAAGCGCCAGAGGAGAACGCCTACCAGCACTGAACAGCAACAACTGCATGTGTAAGATAGCAACATGTGCAGCTGCAGCAACAGTTTAGCTTCCATTGGTACAAAAGATAAAGTAGTGATGTGCAGACTGACCTAGTTAAGGAAGGGAAGGCAGGTTCGGACTTTCTAGAAAATACCACAGCGTGCCCGACAACGATGGGCAGGTCAGCGGTCAGAGTCAGACTTCCAGAAAGACTGCGTGCAAACTTCCTCCTTCCACCTTCCTCTCTGTCTCCCTCTCAGTCAGCGGTGCACGCAGCAGCACATCCAGTGCGCTCTGTCAGCTCAGCCGATCGCTGCTCAAACCACCACAAAACAGGTTAAATCTTGAAACTGTGGACTCTTCTTTTTCCGCACTGTGCAGCCGAACACCAGGCTACAAAGTACAGCATAGACCTGCAGATGTGAACCACTATACTGTTAAAATTAACTGTTAAAATCTGAAGAGAAAAAGGAACAGACTTATTGCCTGAGCAGAAATCACTTTTGCATTACTTCCCAGACATGACAACCTGCTCTCCAGACAGTGATTTGTGGGAGGCTCAGTAAATCTCCCCCTCAGTCTTTTGTCCCTGAACCTCAGAAGAGTTTTCATTTCAGGAGGCGAAGAAAAGCAACAATGGCTGAATTTTATTCTTGTCTTTGTCTTTTACCGTGGTATTGAATTATCGTTATCAAGAATCATGGAAATTCACAAGTACTGGCATCGACTACAAAATTTCTGGCATCGTGACATCCCTAATGGTAACTATGATATGATTTGCAATATTTGAGGGAATTATCACACCATACATACATTATTATACTTATTCTCATCCCAAAAAACCCATAATGATTATGGTGTGATTTTTGCTGGTGCAAGATGTTGCAAAGATGTTTTCTTTCTCTGTAGGATACAGAGAACGTGCAAACCAGAACATCTCCGCAGCACCACAATTATTTTGACACACGTTTCACTTTTTACAAATACTGCACCTTCTGTGATCTGAAAATTTCAGCAGGCTGTAAAGTGATTTCAATAAGATTTCAATTAATTGTTCAGCCCTTCAATGTGTTTTTTTTAACTTTGGACAGAGTCCGGTTGTTTCCTGTTTCCAGTCTTTATGCTAAGCTAGGCTAACTGCATCCTGACCGCTCCTCCTCTATTAGAAATAAAACAAATAAGCATATTTCCCAAAAATTGAACAATTGAACGGAATAGTTTTGTTTATTTTCATTTTGTCCATCATGTCTCGCCACATTGGTTGTTTAAGATTGAAACACTTTCTAACCGTATCCTCTCTGTAGTTTCACCTCCTCAGTCCAGTGTGGCTCCTTTTAATCTGTTTCTGTTTTAATAACTTCACTATAAAAACAACAATTAACAGCAAATTCATTTGCTAAAACTGATATGTCACTTTTCATTTATTTTCCTAAATCTTTTCTTTTTGGATGCACTCCAAGTAATATCAATCAAACAGGTGCTGAGCTGATTTTTCATATGATATCTCAATTTCTTTTTTAATTTTCATAAATCCTGTTTTTTTTGTGCACTCTGGAGAATATCAATCAAACTGGTGTTTGTTTGTTCATTTAAAGAATGGTGTTTATCTGTTTTTGCAAATGCATTCCTCAGTTAAAGGGACAGTTTACTCCAAAAATCAATATATTTCCCCTGGCCTGCAGTGCTGATTATCCATCTAGATAGTTTTGTTGTGAGTTGCAGAGGTTTGGAGATACCAGCCTTAGGGACATCTGCCTTCTCTCCAGTATAATTGGACTAAATGGCACTCGGCTTGTGATGCTCTAAGCACCAAAAAATACATTTGAAAAGTTAATAACTAGTGTCTCTTTCCAAAAGTCATGACCAGGTTACTGCTCATGGGGTCTGAGGCCGAGGGACAGTTGGTGACAGAAGCCTTGACCGATAACAGTCTGGATTAGAATCAGGTTTCTATAAACCGTCTGAACTCAATCAATCAAAATGTCATCAGTAAGTCAGTTCAGTTTGAGGGCTAATAGATAATAAATCAATAACAGTGGTCACACTCACGCAGGCAGGTGTTGTGGGTGAACATGCGCTGCAGCCTCAGACAGTCCTGCCACTGGTTGCCGCTTCCTTCACAGTTGCACCACAGCGACACGTCTGCAGAGCTGTTACTGATGTAGTTGGGCGTCATGATGGTACCTGCAGGTCAGAGGGTGGAAAAAAATGTTACATTTGCCCCTAGTCTCCCCTATCTTAAAATACTGAGTTAGTATTTCAAAATAATAAGAAACCTTCTCGAAATAATGACTTAACATGCACGTCATTTTGAGTAAGTTTCTCAATATTTTGAGATATTAAATCATCATTTTGAGATCTCCATGTCATTATTTCAACAAAGTTTCTCATTATAATGATTTATAGGATCTTTTTTTTTACATCATTCTGGCAGAAATGTTTCCACAGATACAGACATTAGGAGATGAGTGTATAACGTGGATCTCCAGCCTGCAGTGTAGTTCATACACTTCACTGACACACCACAGAATTACAGAGAACTTACAGAGGCTTCGTGATCAATGAAAGTTTTTATATCACGTCGACACTTCTGTCCGTCAGCTGACGATGCGAGCACCATAATCTCTCTCAGGAGCGAACGACATTCACGTTCATTAATTGGAAACCGATTCGTTCAGTTCATCGTTCACCAAAAATATAAGCATGCTCAATAAACGCCGCTTCTTTAGCATGTTAACGCACAACACTGACTATCACCTCTCGAGATATAAAGTGGTATTCAGAGACAGGACAGGCCATGGCTAGCTATTTAGCATGCCACCTTCAATATGATGTGTCAAATCTGTTATTTCTTCACATTCACAGTCATTTTTTGTATGTTTTAATATTAAAATCTTACATATTGCACCTTTAATAAATACAAATCTTCCTCACAGTTATTTACAGACATAAACACAACCACCAGAAACAAATGAGGCCATGGCCAGAAAGTCTGGAAGCGTCTACCGGCTTCTACTTTGTCTTTTACTTTGAGCAGTTTGGAAGGAATTCAGCTAAACTGCTTTATGGCACCAAACAGAACCAGGATACTGCCGTTCACTTCAAACAAAGCTGAAACACAGCCTGCAGAAAAACATGATGTAGACTCTGTGACTTCTCCTGAGGGAGCTGAAGGGACATTTTGAAGCCTGAAGTTGGTGTTTTTTTCTGCTCAGTGCCATCTTTTTAGATCCAGAAAGCCCACATTTGACGATAGGCTGAGGTAGCACACACACCGCAGCTGAGTGTGACACACACACACACTCTCCCACAACACACCACTGTTCAGGAGAAACAGTTCAGTTTTGGGAAATACACTGAATGGCTTTATTTCCAAGAGGAAGATGAGAAAATCAATACCACTCTCATATCTCTCCATTAAAGGGATGGTTCAGATTATTGGAAGTGGGGTTGTATGAGGTGGTATCCAGTCAGTGTATTAGACGGTGGCTGAAACACTGCCAGTTTGGAGAAGCAGCAGGTGTGCAGGTGTAGGAAGCTGAGCAATGGACGCTATATTTAGAATATTTTCACCTCTTTACCTTTACTGACAGGAAACCACGGTTATATAAGCCACATTTCGACTTTCTCTCACTCAACCAGACTCCACTGGCAAAAACACTAACTTTACCTCTCAGAACACAGGAGCTGCTGGTCGACCGCTTCTTTGATCGTGTAGTTAGTTAGTGTTATTGTGCATCTTTGGTGTTTCAAAAGGTCAGTCTGGATTCACCAAAGTCCCACAGTAAAACAAACTAACCAACTGATAGAGGCAGCAGTAGACCAACAACTCCTGTGTTCTGAGAGATAAAATTACTGTTTTTGTGAATGGACACTGGTTGCTTTGGTGGAACAGATATTGGGCTTATATAACGGCGATTTACCGTCGTAAAAGGCAAGGTAAAGTAGTGAAACTTTTCTTAATATAGTATACATTTAAACTGACATTGAATTTTTTCAGTGTCTAAAATACGACCCTGTCCACAGCTGTACATTGCTCAGCTTCTTACACCAGTACTCCTGCTGCTTCTCCAAACTGGGGGCGTGTCAGCCTCCATCTACTGTAGGTAATACACTGACTATGGATAAGTACCTCATACTATCCCTTTAAGCTGTGAGATGCACAATTTTTATTTTTGAACATTTTTCCTTGTGTTTGATTTAAACACAGTTGATCTGATGTAGGAATCAGTGAGCTTTAGAGGTGTTGTTTGGCAAATCTGCGAGGCACAATGGATTTATTTTTAAATGCACCTTCATTTTGCCTTAATTTTTTTTATCTCCTGCCTCTGGCTGCACAGACTAGACACAAGTTAATCTGTTATCTTGGAGACCTGGCAAAAATGTCGACTGTGCCAGTGTAAGAAAGCAAAGCCACCTGCACCACTGGCGCAACAGCTTTGCGCTGGGTATAAGATAGGGCCCTAAAAGTCAAAACCTCCTCAAAATACGGGCTTGTACCAGTTCTCAAGAATGAGTGAGTTCCAAACATGGCGATCATCGGTGTCCATACATTAGATTTCCTCAAAATGCTGTTGCAAATTAATATATGAGCATATTTTTAAGCGACGGGGTTGTACAGGCAGCCATTTCATATCAGGTAAGAATGAAACTGAACTGAAGACAAGTGAATATTTTTTGGAATTGTAACTGACTGGGAGCAACAGGAGTAAAACAAAAGAACTGAGTCTATAACCTGAGTTCAAGATATGACAGTAGTTTTCAAGCAAATATCTCATAACCTTAATGATTAGTGATAGAAGTGAGGCCACATTCCTCTGTGATCAAACCTTATTTAACTCTCTGCAGGAGTCATAACTCCTCTAGAGCGCCAATAAAAAAACCCCACTAACAATATGTGTTTTTTTATTCTTCAGGAAAACAATGCACAGCACTCACAGTGTTTGGTTCTATCTGGCAGGCTAGCCTTTATTAATAATGTGGATCATGCTGCTTGTGCTTTTAAGAAAGCTATGAGCCTTATAGAAAAGTCATCCATCACTGTCAGAGCGAGCAGAAAGCCACTCAACACTTCTCTATCCACATCTCTTGTCAGCTGTCACGCGTCCTCACTTTCTGTCTTGCTGCCTCTTCTCTTCCACTTCGGCTCCGTCTCATCACTGCGTTCGCACACTTCCCGCCTCTCCACCCATCCAGCCATGTATCCCTCAACCCATCCGCTCGCTAACTTCTCGACAGACGCTGTTATTTTGAGATTTGAGCATAATTAGCTCTGTTTTTCGAGACTCTTATTTGAAATGATCTGAGAAGTTGTAATGGAAGCCCTGACATCGGTTGTGTTCATAATCCTGTCCTCTCTCGCTCTTCGTCAGAGCTTCAGATCTGTCTTGGCATGCTCTGAAATCTTGAACTTTAAATTAGTTACCTTTTTTTTCTCTTTGTGCTTGCACAGTAGTTTTTAAAGGTCGTGTAAAGCAATAATAAATATGTGTTCTGAGTTTGGCACACCATGGAAACGTGTTATTAACCACCCAGCCGAATTTGAATGATTAAAAAACTGGCAATAAAAGTAAAGTAAAAAATAGGTCCCAAAATCATGAAAAAATGAGCAGTTTTCTCTGCTCTTAAACGCTGACAGTGTGTCCACTCTGCTGTCTCAGTGTCAAACACCACTATAACCTGAAAACAATCTGAAACATGGACACTACTCCTAGCATCTTTATTGGACATGTCCAGACATTTATAATCTGTAGTTCAGTTACCCAAGGCCACTTTGCCTCCCAAATTTCTTGTAAATTTGAATTGTGATTTTTAAAGTCTGCGTGAAGGAAAAAGGAAGTTTTTCTTCCAAACACATTACACATGTTAGAAAATAGTTGCTGAAAATGTGAAAAAACTGAGAACTATGTAGTACTGAATTGTGGAGTTGGACTGTTAACGTTGTCAACAATTTCTGTGTTTGGGATCTTTTGGACGGACCTGAAACGTGGCTCAGTGACGTCCCCCAACACTCACATCACTCTCCCTAACGGTCAGTTACAAACGTACCTTCAGCGACTCTCTCAGCAGTTCACTTCAGCTCACTTCAGTTCCAACAACCCGACACAGAAGAAAAAAATAATACCATCCTGTCACCGTCCTCTGGTTCAAACATGTCTGGACATGTCCAATAAAGCTGCCCACAGCGTTTCCTTTTTTCATGATTTTGAGACGTAATTTTATATACTTAGTGATTTAAGCATTCAAATCTGGCTGGGTGGTTCATAGCATGTTTCTGTGGTGTGATAAACTCAGAACATATTTATTGTTGTTTTACAAGATCTTTGGAAATTTAAACCAAAAGACAAAAAAGAATCCAGAACATCCTGTCCTGGAAGTTATAATAGTTATAATAATGCTGCCTTCTATTTCATGTGATTCAACTACTCATCTTTCCACCTTCCCTCTGTTCCTCCCCTCCTCCTCCTCCTCCATCTCTTACCGATGAGTCCAGCGTAGGCTCGGAGGCACAGGCCTGCTGAGTCTTTCAGACAGCCGCTGGCCGTCAGAGGAGATGGCTGGCAGTTATTAAGAAAATCAGCCAGTCTGGACCTGGCAACGACACACACAACAACTCAACATCAAACACAAGAAGTGGGCAGGAAATCTGAATGTGAATGCTGGGGCTGTAAATCCAGTACCTATATGTTTTTTTTAATAGTGTTGACACATTTTGGTACTTGTTTACGTCTTTTTCCAGCCTTTTCTCCTTCATCTTATTCTGCCTTTTCCCCATAGGACTGGGTTTCCCAAAGGATAGGATTAATATGCATTTTTGAGGGCAAATACCAGTTTTGTCCCAAAAATACCAGTATGACTGTTTCACCAATACATTAAAAACTGCTCAGTGGAAAGCCTTCAAAACAGCAGTTTAACCATTATGGCACACAACAAATAATTAAATTATTATTAAATTTAATCAATCAATCATTAACATGATCATTGTAAAGGCACTGTCACACCAGCATTTAAAATGGAAAAGAATTAAAGGATAAATCTGCAATGTACTGTAATAAATCATAAAATGACCCTGATGTGTCATTAGAGATTAAGGAAACATGCTAAATTGAGTTGGAGCCATAAATTGTACATTAAATACACTAAGATACTATTTAATACACAATCTATGGTTGAAGCAAGTTGTTTTCCCCCTCTGGCAGGCTGCAGGAGCACCGCAGGAGCACCGCAGGAACACTGCAGGAGCACCACAGGAACACTGCAGGAGCACCGCAGGAGCACCGCAGGAACACTGCAGGAGCACCACAGGAACACTGCAGGAGCACCACAGGAACACTGCAGGAGCGCAGGACGCAAACGACATCGTAAACTGACAACAACAAGTCCTCCGCTGTAAGTTGATTGGCTGTTTGTAACTGTCATTTGTCTGTCAACATAAAGTTAAGCCCATTATCCTGAAAACAAAAACCCACTGCTCTGAAAATACACACTCTAGACTTTAAATTAAGTGGCTTATCATCTCACTGCCTGCCAAACTCCATCAACATTTTGTTCAATTTAAGTGTTATAAACACGTACGCTCCCTACAAGATTATTAATGATTTCGTGCAACTCATAAACAGACTCATTCGTCAGACTTTCAGTGTTAATTTTAATTCTAATAAACGTGTAATGGGAAAACAAAAACAAACAAATTTTAAAGGAAGATAATGCAGCACTCTTGGCAGAGTAGTCAGTATTTCACTTCACATGTTTCCTTGATCTCTGATGATATCTTGGTCATTTTATGATGACTATATAACACATTTTCCCTTTAATTAACAGTATAAATTGTCTGGGCTTCATGTCTGACCTGCAGAGGTCGTCTCGGCGGCAGAAGCTCTGCTGGTGGAGGCAGTTGGGTTGCAGACCCTCCATCTCCTGGTAGGAGCAGGAGGGTACGATGGTTTTCCTCCTCCTCTCCCCGCACAGGGTGTTGGTGCAGGGGCAGAACAGGACGCCCAGGCTGTACTCTTCAGGCACCCGCTCTAAGAATCGCCGCAGGGCCCGGTGGCACTTGTGCTGGTTGCATCGGGTGGTCCCGGGCACCCGTTTGGTGCAGGCCAGGACGTACTCTGACCGCAGAGAACCGCACTTCTCGTACAGGCCGCAGTCCTGCGCTGCCTTCAGGCACTGGTTCTCATTATCCAGCTGCATGAAAGATGAGGCTGAGGGGGGACGAAAAACTCAAATTAGCCAAACACAGAATACTTGTGCATGCATCATAGTTAATCCTGTCAAATCTTGTCCTACCATAAATATAATTAACACCAGCAATCCACCAATTCCATTTTTTCATAAAAATGTACTCATTTAGGATTTATAGCCTTTCTGAATGAAATCTAAATAAGAATTATGGTTTAAAATGTGTATTTTGCTGTGCAACTTTAAAAAAATAAAATGGCTGCTCACTATGACTATGCTGTGAAATAAAAAAAAATGTAAGTGATGACTAAGAGTTTGATCTTTAAAAATAAAATTGTAGCTGTGAGCTGCAGCGAGAGTAGAGGACAAAGTATTTGAAGCAGGAACAAAAAACTCCAAGAAAAGAGGGAAAGTGTAGTAATCAGCATAGTAATCAACCATCACTTTTCTGTGGCAGTTTGTAAATGCACTCCCATACATTTAAGGGTAAGAGTGGTAAGACTGGCTAGCAGCGGGAATCCCAGTGGGTGAGCCTCTTAAGTAAATTGAGGTAGTAATTGCGGTGACGAAATTAAATAAGTTCTAGTTCCGGTCCCAGACGCCTGGAAGAGATCTCCAGCAGCGTCCCAGCATCAAACCAAACACACGTACGCCCAAACTTAGCGCTCGGCTATTTTTAGAAAGTAACCAGTTCTGAGGCAAAAACATGAAGAGTTTACATCATCCTGAGGGAGGTGGTGAAGGAGAACTCGTGTAGTCTCCGAAATGTAAACATGTTCATCCTCCAGGGTGCATGAATGTGCTGAGTAAAGTATACGGCTTCCCAACAGGAAAATGGCGACATTTTGGAGGAGGAGATTGCCATTAATATTGTGATTCATCTTCTTGAGATTTGAATTATTCACTGCAAAATAAATGAGGGAATTAGAAAAGAGAAAGAGATACCTGCCATGGTAAGAAGCACTGGTCAAGGGGAACTGAGTGTTTGTGACGTAGTGAATTTGCCGTTTGCACACATTTTGCCAGTCGCCGGTGATTGGCTGACAGTGGCTGGTTGGAAAATTTTAACATATCACCCATGAGTTCCCACAATATCCCACAGCACACCAGTGTGTCATGTGACACCGTTTGGGAACCAGTGATCTACAACATATATCGTTGTCCTGGAGACACTTACCTGTATTCTAATCTTCTCTGGTCCCACAACTCAAAAACAAGCTTGAAAACAATTCAACAACGTGAGAAATAGCATGCTGGAAAGTCTGTTCTCGCTAATCTCGCCCATCACCACCGATATGAATGCACATGGACAATCTGAGGGTGTAAATAGGTGCTGAGACAGAAAGAAGAGGACGCTAATGAAAAGAGTTGGTCGCTAGTTACTATATCTTTATTGATTGATACTTATTGATTAACATGTCTGAGGCTTAGTGATTCATTGAGCTGCTTCACTGGCTTGTACTTGTACAAGCGGCAGGACGGAGCTATAGAGCTGTCGGTTATTGAATACTTCAGTGATGGACATCGACTCAAACTAGCTAATCATAACAGAGACTGCATGAGTGACTGTGTGTGTGTGTGTGTGTGTGTGTGTGTGTGTGTGTGTGTGTGTGTGTGCGTGTGTGTGTGTTTTACCTGCCACTAAGGAGGCCATGCGAGTATCCATTTTTGTGTCATCATAGGGAGATATTTCCAGCTCATCCTCCCCTGAAAAAAAAAAAAAACGCACAAACATCAGATATTCAGCGATCATTTATATTGTGAACCACAGTCGCCTGCTACCTGCAGGGGAAGGAGCGAATTTAAGACAAACACTGAGGTGAAAAAAGCAAATAGTGATTAAAAAACGCCAATGAAACTCAAGGTGACCTCCGTCAAATGGAAGGAGGTCATCGATGTAGGCTGGAATGAGGCCATAAAATGATCGGACGAGGTTGTTCAGTGAATGAGGTGGTGTTATGTTGAGTATGTTTAGTAGGGTCGTGTCCATGCTAATGCTGGCAAATCTGAAAATGCAGATAACAGGTGAAAATGTAGCATTCAAAGTCACTTCAGTGTTATTTTTGAAAAGTTGTTTGCACTAAATAATTGGAAAACAACGACAATGGTCAAGAAGTAACCTGGCTTGCCAGATCGTCATCTGGGCTAACTTAAACCAGTCAGATTAAACTCTTGCAGAAGTCGGTCGGGAGAAGAGTGAAAATATCTTTTCCATCAATAAAAGCCTTCAGTGTCGTTCTTTGCTCTTGTTTCAGTGAAGAAATTCTCTCCAGTTCTGATATAACTGATGCTATCACAGTATCTACGCTAACCTCTTCAGGAGCCGCCATCGTTTGTTGGAGATGAGTCGCTTCCATGGACGCTTCTCGCTGTCGTCACACCTAAAACCACGCCCCTAGCTGCCAGTTTCTCCTTCCGAGATGCTGATTGGCTGCAACACTTTTGATGTGGACACAAACGGATAACTTGAAGCCTGGCAAGATGGAGTCTCACAATTTCTTACATGCAGTTTGTCAGGTTTGGTAATACTGACCCTGTTATCCTGAAAAAGGGGAGGTCCCCAAGGATTTACTTTGGAACCTCTACTTTTTCTCTCACTGTATAATACAGATACAGATAATACAGTCCTGTATTCTTCTGCTCCTCCTCCTGAGATCATGTTTGCCAATTTGCAGTCTGAATTTAATTCACTTTAGCACACCTTCATTGATTTGATTTGATTTTTTTTAATGGAAGCTAAGGCTCTGCTTTTTGTACCCAGTAATAATGAGGTCTCCTCCCTCTCTATTAATACCTTCAGATGTATTGGTATTGAGCTTGTCAATACATGTTGATTTGCTTGTTGTCATTTTCATCCATCCATTCTCCATCTGAACGTCTGGGACGGAGACGGGGTGCTCAGGGTATAGCTAACCCTTTTCATGCCTAATAAAATCATGTTTTTGTAAAAATCTGACAGAGTTGATGGAAATATGGGACACAGTTGATTATAATAAGACAAATGAAGACAAATTTTATCAGTAGGTATTGTTAGTTTTCAAATTTGAAGGCATTACACATATTTTTTAAATAGTTTGAAGTTTTAAATTCTTGTCTGAGACAAGGGTTTTTTCTTGCACTGAGTAAGTTTAGAAATTAAAAATACATTAAAGCAACCGACACATTTCATAAATTACATATATTTCACATAGATAAATCTTTAAAGAATACGTTTTCACCACAAATTTGGAATTAGAGTGTTGGTCTTAATATTTTCTTGGTAGGACATTATTTGTCCACCCCAAAGGGTGAGATCTAAATATAGGCTGGGCTTAAAGGTGCTACATGTGCAGACTGAGACTGGAGTTATTAGGCCTTTGGTCTTGAAATAACCTGCAGATTCAACTAAATCCAGCCTCCTTCATCTATCTAACTCGTCTCTACTTCAGAAGTTTCTTACCCGATCTGTGGACATTAGTTTTTACTTTATGCCACATGTAATGTTTTGTATTTTATTGTATGTATGTAACAGATATACACTCAACATTGCTTTCTTGGCCAGGTCACCTCTGGAAAAGAGATTTTATTTCAACTAGCAAACTGAAAATTCAGTTTTCTGTTTCATAAATCATAAATCATTGGCCACATTAGAACAGGAAAGGCTACTAGTTTTGCTGACTGCAATAAAAACCTCTGGATCTATAAAGAGGCAATAATTAGGATGCACACAACTGTAAAGTTTGATAATTACCGTTTGAGAGTGCAAATTCTGATCCCAGTCCGTAAATTGCAACATTTTCCTTTACGATAACAAGGTGATTCTTGCTGGTTATGTCATCGCACAAAGTGTCAAGATAACACTTTATAGAGGCATCAGTTAGCACACAGAGGAGTAAATAAAACAACCATAGAAGGAGATACAGCAAAGAGATAAAACGGAGGTGGAAAATCCTCCCAGTGATAAGAAGATCATGGGTGTAAACACAAGTCATCTGCAACGTCAACATGTACAGCGTGCTCATATCTCCCAAAATTATACTGCAGTCATAAAATCATTGATAACAGATCAAAGGCAGTGAAACCGGCTTCACCGCCATGCCGCTCTGTCTAAATGACTCTGTGACATATATTCTCTGCGATCTCTAAATTAAGCTGTGCAGCGTGTTTTCTGACGGTTCACTGTACTGAACTGGCATTTACTTTACAAAAGCTAATTAGAAGAACAAAGGCCTTCCCCTGCAGTGCAGAGAGGTCCCTCAAGTAAAACCAACCCTTTGCACGTTTAAGGAGGAGTAGGAGTCTCCCTCCTTACTTTAGTGAAGAGTGCACATCCTCAACCCATCTGACACCTTTTACTGCCTGTGCACAAACTTAGAGGCCCTGATTTAGGCCCATAATTCAGCACTGAATTTCAATTTTTGACCACAACACAGAAACACTAGAGGCTGTATATGATCGAGCCACATGGTGCTTTAATTATATCCCTCACAACAAGTTTGTTTATATTCTTTCATTTCCTCTGTGATACTTTGTCTCACTGCTGAATAGAAGCCATTTACATAATTTCATTCAATTTAATTCACTTTTATTTGTATAGTGCCAAATTATAACAATGTTATCTCTGGACACTTTGCAAATAGAGCAGGTCTAGACCGTTCTGTTGTTCCCACCAGGAGCAAGAACTGAGGTGACTGTGGTGAGGAAAAACTTCCTTTTAATTATGGCTGTATGGCACATGGGCAAAAAAGTGACTCTGTTGCCTCCAAATGTTCCACGTAGGTGGACCCTGCGGTCGAGTTTTATCCCCCTACTGTCAGTCTTTTCCAGTGCAGAGTTACATTTCCACAAACATCCTGATTCCTTTGCACCTTTTAGTTCAACATTCTACGAAAAAAGTGAACAGAAGTTGCACACTGGCTACTGATACATCAGGGCTACCGAAGTCTGGGTTTCCTAAACCGACTCAAACTGCAGACGCAAAACAACTAGAAACACAAAAGGCAGATTATGAAAAAGCAAAATGGCAACACAACTGTAGTAGTCAACGGAAACGTGAGTTTAAATGGCTAGAATATGACACATCTAAGGACATAATGTACTGTGGTGTGTGCCATCATATTTCTCAACTAGCCGAGAAGTCAAACTCATTTCTCATCGGACACAAAGTCTTCAAGAAACACCACGTCACAGTCCTCTGGAAATGTGGAAATCACAAGTGTCACAGTTAAGGAAGGCTGTCCTAAGTTACCTTAAACTGCCTTTTCTGTGTTGTTTTTATATAAGTTTACATTTGGGCCACAAACAATGTTGTTTGGCCACCAAATGTGGAGGCTTGGTGGCCCACGGGGCCAGTGTTTAAAAGTCTAATATGCCTTTTTGACTGCGGTAGTTGTAGAGTTGATTCAGAGCCTAATTTTGAACCAGTTCTCTGTGTTTCGACAGCCAAAGAAACCGGTTCCAGAGTGGCACCAACTCTTTGCTAAGCCAAGAATAGGAACCGCCACATCAGGAGCTGGGGGCGGGATTTCTTTTTATCATTAGTGGTGACCAGCATTAAGGCACATTACTGCCACCTACTGTGTCAGAGTGTGAAGTGCAGCCTGTAGAAAACCAGCTGGTTCTTCAGTGGTTTGCTAGTTGAAACAACTGTGAACCGGCTCCATCAGCAGTCTTGCATCTTTTTGGTCAAAAAGGGGTGTACTGCCATGTTAGCAGATCTGTGAGGCTGTACCTGAGCACAGCTGGGCTTTACTAATGATAATGTTTAGCATGTTTAATATCATTTTTTTTTAGCATATTAGCATGCTATCATTTGCTAATTAGCATCAAACACAAAGTGCAGCTGATGAGGATTAAGGGAATTTTATTAGTTTTGCAAGTATTTCATCATAAACTTCTGCTGTTGATTTGTTGGATTTTTAAGACAATCAGTCTCACAGATGTTAACTAATTTGAAAACTTTGATTTGCTGCTGGTACAATATAAAAAGTCGACGTCTCAACCAAGTGATTAGGACCATCAGTGGACAATATCAGCACCAAATTTCATTGAAGTCCATCCAACATTTGTCGAGACAAGTTACTCAAAATCACAAATCTCAGCCTCGTGGTGGCGCCACATGAAAAGTCAAGGAATCACCAGGTTCGTAAGGATTTATCCTGCACTGCTGCTGGACTACAACTGCCGCTGATGTAGCTGAAAACCGTCCAGCTGGCTCAGCCTACGCCAACTGGACTGACTGCTGACACTGATTGGTGGAGGTTCAACGTTTCAAAGACACAGCTGTGTAAGTGTGGACAAACTAAAGCAAAATGCTCAAAGCTGTGGCAGTTAAAAGGGCCGTGTTTTTGTCCTCTATCAGCCAGAACTCAAGAACTCAAGTTTTCTAGGGAGGCTCTGCAATTGATCTTGAATAACATTTTATGCTCATATTCTAAATGTAACTTTAGAGATAGCGGACAGTTTTATCACAGCATGCTGTATATTCTCACTGTCAAGTCTGTTTGGTATGTGTAAGTGTGTGTGTGAATGATTATTTAAATCTTTCAGTTCCAACATAATGGTCTGTAATAACTGCGGTACAATGGGGCCCTGAATTTTGCACCACTCAAGATACAAAGGCTGTCATTGTCAGTTTGTTTCATTTTTCAGAAGTAGTTTAATATTCAGGGAAATTCACTTTTTTCCTCCCTTTCCAAGAATGAAATGTGAAGATTGATATCGATGTCAGGTTTCTGCATTTAGTGTGGAGCTAAAGTCAGGAAATGGTTATTGTGGTTTGGCATAAAGACTGGAAACAGTGTGAAACAGAAAGCCTTGCTCTGTCCTAAATTCAAAAATATGACCTCTGTAATACCTCTACAGTTCAATAATTATCACATTACTTATCATTTGTTGGATTAAAATGGACAGACGCAAACAAAAGTGCAGAACTACAATTTGCCATTTTTCGCTAAACCAAGCTAATCATCCCCTGATTCCAGCTCTGTACTTTCTGCACAGACATAAGAGTGACATCTTATCTCACTCTCCAAGAGATAGCAAATAAATTAACATAATACTGATGCCGTTTATTGTGCCATTTTATGCCAGAGATTATCTGATAGGCATATCTCACCAAGATGTTGGTTGGTTGCCAAATTACCTCACTAACTGTAAGCAATGAGTGCAATTCAGTGGTAATAATGAAAGGTGTGCCACAAGGTTGAGTTTGAGGTCAAAACTTTTCACTATATGTGTAAATACTGTGGGTGGAAATATTGTTATAGCTGCACATCTTTATGCCGATGATACTGTTGTATATTGTTGTGCAAACACTGTTGCCCTGGCATTTGAACGTCTGCAGTCTGCATTTGACACCACACCTCAGATTATTGTTAAATGTAGGCCTGCAGCAATTATTTTGATTCCAGATAAATCTGTCAATCATTTCTTAAAATAATGAATCCCTAGTTTTTCAAGTGACAAACCCCAAATTAACTCCAGATAATGTAGATAAAATACTTTTACTTTAATGTAATTATTTTGTTATTTAATGTAATTATATTTACCATTAATTCAGCCAAAATGGGTTTTTAAGGGAGAATAAATTAGAGCTTCTCTGCTGAGTCATCATGAGAAGGCTAACTAGGCTGACTTACTTTTAGCTAACTCAAAAATAATTATTCTGTTCACTTTTTCGCTAATGCTAACTAGAAAACAATCTCATGTTTTGTTAGCTTTTTAGCATTAGATAGCAAACAGTGTAATGTTTTAACTTTTTAGCTAAAGTTAACTTGCAAACAATGTAATGTCACCTTTTTAGCTGACATTGGCTTGCGAACAACATAAAGTTTTGTTAGAATATGGAAACACCAAGTATTTCCCCCAACGTCCGTCCGTTTGCTCCTCATGTTTGGACCTTTTTTTTTTTCCAAGTCTTTCCCGTAACAATTCTTTTCATCATTATAATCATATTTGAAGGAAATTAAAATTACATTTGAGCTTCTTTTTCAAGAACAAATCCTGTTTTTCTTTTGATGCCAGGAAACGGCTTGTTGCTGCTTCTTTCTTGCCTCTTCTGGATGATTGTGATCTTCTGCACATGAACGGCTCAGCTTGCTCCCTTCCTCTGTGGGATGCTGGTTATCACAGCGCTCTGAGATTCACACGCACATCATTGTGTTCTGTATTCTTCTTTTGTCAGCTGGTCATTATTATCCATGTACAGAACTTTGCACTGGTATACCTGCATTTGTAAGTCCATCCAGGGACAGCTGGCTACTTATTTATCCACATACATGTCACACAAACAGTGTTATCATAACCTACGCTCCCATGGCTTCATCGCTCCCTCCATCCTGCTCTGCTCCTTCTACCTGGAAAAAAAACTACAGCAGGAGCTGAAGCTGTCGAGCTTCAGGTTTTTAATCTACTTTTACGATGTATGGAGAGAGCGTCTGTGGGAGTTTGCGCTCGTACTAGTATTTTAATCCGATGACCAGTTCGGCACTTCTGTACTTCATTTTTATCATTTTTATTATTTGCGTTTTATTTGTTTCTGTACTGAATGTCCTGTCTGTCTGTAACTTTGCGCTGCACAACTGTCAGGCTTCTCCTGAAAATAAGAATCTAAATATAAAACTATATATTTAACCTTTTTTAAAAGAAATTTCAAGAATTATACATGCTAAGAATTATACAAGAATCTAATGTGGTGTATTTCTCTTCCTGTTGCTTTTTTGATATATGTTTTTGTTACATCCATGTAAGAAAACATCATAAAACCACCTGTCTAAGCCGACGTTCGAGTCCCTCTGTCATTTAAATCTCATCAATGTGGCCAAAATGAGAATAAGATAAGGAGGCTGAGAGGGCAAACCCAAAGTCACCGTGAGCTCCTGCCATTGAAGACAGCTTTTGTCCACTTGTGAAAGCCATTAGCAGAGCCTTGATTGACTAGTGGACGAGCCGTTTGTTCCTGCAAATTATTTAAACACACTCCAAAGTACAAACTCAATCAAGAATGTAATGGCATGTAAAGTGTTTATGTATGTAAATCCTATTCTAGGCTATATATTTATGGTAATGACACGCTAGAGCAGCCTAGCAGCGTTAGGAACTGAAGAGTGTGTAATTACACTAATGCTCCGCTGACTAATAGGCCACAGGGGAGGAGGAGTCCGCTGGCTAGTGTTAGCTCACTTACTGATGCACACATCACACCAGCTCTCCGGATATGCCTCTGTTACTCTGTGAGTGTGTGAGTGTGTGTGTTCAGAGTGAGCTCTTTTTGACTGGACCTCACTTCCACATGAGGCCGGTTTAGGATTGTGACACATTTTACAGTGAAAGTAATGAACCAGAATTGCCTAAAAGATGAGGATTAGGGAAAAAAGGTACAGTTGTTTCTAGAAAGTCTCTCATAAATGTGTTTTCAAGTGAGGCATCACACTGTACTACAGCTGCAAGGATTAATCAAATAATCCATTATTAATCATTTATTAAATTAATCATAAACTATTTTGATAATCAGTTAAACGGTTTGACTCATTTTTAAGAAACAAAAGTCAAAACTCTCTGATTCTATCTATGTGAGTATTTTCTGGTTTCTTTTTGGTTTCTGGGGACGTCATCTTGGACTTTGGGAAAACCTCATCAACATTTTTCAGCATTTTATGAGCCAAACAAATAGTTGATTAATCGAGAAAATGATCGACAGATCAAATTATATTGAAAATAATTGTTACAGGAAAACAAACTGAAAATTAGGCCCAAACATGTGGAGCACACGGACGGACATCGGGGAAACTTTTGGTTGCTCTGTATTTCTTAACAAAACTTTAATAATGTTTGCTATCCAACGTTAGCTAAAAAGTTGACAAACATCACATTGTGTGCTATCTAAAGTTAGATAAAATGTTAAAATGTTATATTCTTTGCTTGCTAACATTATTAATTTTTTAAAAAGTTAAATTATTTGCTAGCTAACAGTTAAAAAGCTAACAAAAAAAACCATTGTTTGCTATTTCATGTTAGCTAAAATGTTATATTGTTTGCTTGCTTGTGTTAGCTAAAAAACTAGCAAAAAGTTACATTGTGTGCTAGCTAAAAGGTTAGTAAAAACATTAGTTTTGAATTAGCTAAAAAATTAGTTAGCCTAGTTAGCTTTCTCACGGTGGACTTGGTCATTTAGCTCAATCATTTCATACAGGCAGCCATTTCCAAGCTTCAAAATAAAGAAAAATAATAAAATTAAATAACAAAAATGATAATTACATCAAATCAATAGGTTTTATCTAAATTAGATGGACTGAATGTGAGGTTTCAATCTCAGGAAAATGATCAACAGATTTATCAAGAAGAAAAATACTCATTAGTTGCAGGCCTACACTACACTGCCCATTCTGTGCTGCTAAAGCCGTGACCACAGTCTGAGTTTTTTTTTTTTTTGGACTGAATCTGTAAATGGCAACAACCACCTGCGGCATCTGATGCACCAGTATTTGTCCACAAATAATGAAAATACCAAAACCAACAACAACCTGATTGAAGAAGAAGAAGAAAAGTCTTCTGTATAAAATTACATCACAGAGTCACTCTGCTCTACTGGGTAACACGTTCTTTCATTATCATGAACACACATGTTGTAGTTTATTTTGACTCAATCTCACATACGCCATCTTGCTCCTAGAAATACTAATTTGAGCACCAAATGTGGATTAATCCACCGCTGAAAGTAGTTCCCAACAAACGCTCCATTTCCTTGTGTTTGGGCAACATTTTTAATTACTGAGGCCTTTTTAAATATGAGGTTTGGCGCTGTGGGTAAGTCAGAAAGTACTGACAGATGGAGTTACACATGTTGGTTTTGGTATTTTATATGAGACTTTTTGAAAATTAGAAAAAAAACAAAACAAGAGAATGAGTCCAGCTTTAAAACATTCTGCTGGACATCAGTCACTGTGGCCTCAAATGGACTCATTACAGAATGTTTGATTTAACGCTCTATTATCTCTCATGATAAATACCAGACTAAGAGATTAATGCAACACCAAAATACAAATTTTGTCAAATTAATTGAAATATTTATCAGTATGCTCGCCATTATGTGTAGTAAACTGTAAGGACTGCATGTTTTTACAGCAGTATTTTTCTGTAGGATAATAACCATCAGTGATCCGATTCAAATTTTAGAATTACTCAGAGTGAGAAACAGTTAAACATATTTTTAAGATTATACACGTTATTTTAACATTTATATAACAAATTTCCACCGAGAACCATCACAAATAATAACAACAATTAAAAACTAGAACCAAAAAAAATTGGGAACATTGCTTTTTGTAATAAGTAAGGGTACTTTTTTTCAAAAAATTTGAGAGCTTTAACACAAAAATTCAGTGAGTTATAGAGTCTAATTGATCAATTATTTGTATTTTTATATTGGGAAGTTGGAAAACAAAATCACTTGTTAAGTTTTATTGACAGAGACAATGATAGTTGCTAAGCAACCATGATGCAAAAGTAGCAATGTAACAATGGCAGTTTCTGTTTGGTCAATATGACCATCTATGGCTGAAACAGGCAAAAATTATCACTTTTCTTTGCCTTTTTTGCAATTTATACAAAAAACTATGCCTGGGTGATAAAGCTGAAAAATGGGATAATGAAGTTTCATATTGGTTGATATCAATAATTATTGATCAGTTAGGTTGTGACTGACTACACGTTGTGTACTCCAAAGGGTAGAAGCAGCTAAGGTGTTAAACTGAGTAAAAATCCTGATATTTTTGACCAAATACCCTGATACTGTGACAACAGTGTAGGGATGATTACAAAATATTAACCGAGTGATAATTTTTATAAGTGATCAAGAGTAATGTGGATATAACTGTAATGCAGCCTTTAAAAGCAGGAAAAGGCAAACGTTATGCCACATTACAATATCCAAAATCTATCACGATATCTAGTCTCATATCATTATGTGATATGATATTGATATATTGCCCAGCCCTTAAAAAAACATTTTAATGAAATTACAGACGCTTTTAGGAAAAGTCAGGTACCAGCAGCAGTACCACACATATAAATTTGGAAAGGGTCCAAATGACTTGACTGTTCTGGTGTTAAAGCTAATTTATTAGCATACAGTTGCCTGTTTACATCCAGCAGACACAGAGCAGCATTAACATTAATTTGGAGTCATGTTTGAGTCCATCTGATGGATGTAAGACCGATATTCACTCTCTTTTAGCTCTGTTTTTGGTCTCCACCAGCTGTCTCTTCAGCTGCTGTTGACCAGCTGATCTCTAACTGTGTCTGTCTGCTGTTTGCTGCTGAGCAGGTGGTTTACAGCAGAGCCACCAACAGTTAAGTTGTGGGCCGTTAAACCAAAAGAAAGAGCTGAAAGAAAAATGTTCTGTGTAGCTGAGGACCCTGACTGACCTGGCAGCAGGCGAACCCTCCAGTATATGCGCAGACACTGCTCCTCCTTGCGGAAGCCGCGCTGACACTTGCAGGACAGCAGGGCGGGGTGTCTGGCCAGCAGGGCGTCCTGCCTCTCCAGGCACTCGGCGGCGGCCTGCTCGCCCAGCGGGGACACTGCCGCGTCGGCCGCGCACAGCTCCAAGCCCCGGTACAACGCCTCGCACCGGGGGTCGGCGGAGCACACCCGATGAGCTTCGACACAGTCGGTGTGGGAGGGAGTGAAGGCGAAGATGGGTGCTGAGGCTGGCAACACACCTGAGAGAGGACAAGAGAGATGGAAGGAGACAGGTTACAGGACTGACAGGGACAGAAGGAGGTGTAAAGGTCAGATACATGACATTACTGGAGTACATGATGTATCTCTTCACTCTTCACACACTGGTTGGAGTGAATAAAGAAACCAGAGCAGAAGAATTCATGCTATAAGGAACTAGGGCTGCACAGTTTGGTAAAAAAAAAAACTCCATCATATTGAAATTATTTTGACTGCAATTGCAATATGCGATACAATTTGTGGAAATTATCAGTTTTGCATTACAATTTTTATGCTCACTGAAAGAAAAACTATTAGGATCACGATGATGTGACATTTACTGAGGTCTGTACCCAACACACATGAAACATGAACAAGATTTTTAGGTCAGGTCATCTCTGCAGCGCTACAGTATTATAAATTTCTTGCACATTTTTCCTTTTTCAAAAAATTTGTTTTGGTTCTGGTTCTGTGTTTTGGATATCACACTTGGCCATATTGAGATTTTACTGTGATTGTGATTAATTGTGCAGCGCTATAGGGAACCTAACACTCCATCAGTGAGTTGAGTTGTGTGATGTTCTGTGTTCTCTCTGCTGTTTTGTTTGTTTGTTGGTATTTTGTTCATAATTGTGTTTCATCTCCATCAATAAAAACTTAGTCAAGGCCACAAGCTTTAACACTACACTCTTTGAAATAAAGGAGCTAATTAGAACCATAAAGGGTTCTCCAGCCTGTTCCCACAGGAGAACACTTCCTAGTAGAGCTTCTTATAAAGGTTCCACTTGGAACCCTTGCGGAGGGTTCTACCTTGACCCCAACTTAAAGGTTTATACCTGGAACTGTCTACAAAAGGTTCCACCCGAAACACCCTTTGAGAAGTTCTACAGAGAACCCTTCTATGGTGTAATTGTTCTACCCTGAACCCTCTGTGAAGGTTCTAACCAGAATCTTTCCATCTTCTAATGGTGCTAACCAGAACCCATCAAGGGGGCTCTACAGAGAACCCTTTTAAGTTCCAAGGGTTTCATCTTTAACACACCCAAGGGAATCTAAAAATATATTTAGGAGTTTCACCTATAACCTTCTTGTCCTCTGAGGGTTCTATGAAGAACCATATTGTATTATACAGATTAGACAGATTTTAACAATCTATGTTACGGTTAGCATGGTTTAAAGTGAGAACCCACCAGACTCTTTCTTCCAAATATGGTTCTTTGGATAAAATAGGTTCTTAATGGAACAAACCCTTGATTCAAAAAGGGGTTCTTCTCAAGCAAATGATTCTGAAGTCAAAAGCTGACTGAGTTATCGAGTTATTGAAGAGTGGAAAAAAGCTCTTAGAGCTAACAACAGTCAGTAAGCAAACACATTAAGCTAGCTTAGCTTTGTCACTGACAGGACAACAAGTCCAGAGTTTATTTAAAAGATGTATTTGTACCATCAACTCTCGTCTCACCACCGCTGGCGAACCTTATCTCTGTTACTGTGACAGAGACACTTAAATGAAATGAATGGTGCAAAGCTGCTATTAAACTATGATGGTGTCCTCCATTAGACTCTTTGTTCTCTGTCCCCTCAAAGTGTCGCGTTATCAACACGGCTCATCAGTGGCACAAATCTATTTCACCCCTGTGAGCGAATCCACTAATCGCACCAATTCCAAAGGAATTTATTTGGTTTTGATTTTGCCAACCCCCCCCCCTTTTTTTTGCCATGCTGTGCAGGCGGCTTAGTGTAAATTTGTTAGGCGGTGACCTCTAATTCTGACAATTATGAATCCAACAAACACAGGACTTTCATCCAGGAGACCAGGGTTTGAGTCCCTCTGTTGCATAACTTACATCACATGAATTACGTCACTTCTGTCTCAATGATCTTTTCCACTGGGTTTTTACAGGTGCTGGAAATCCTTGAAAATGCTTGAATTTTCAGGTAGTGTTTTCAAGGTTTAAAAAGTGTTTGGACTTTGGATAAATTGCTTGAAACTGCTAAAAAATGTAAATGCATGGCTTTCACAAAAGCTGAAATCAGAGAATTTTATTTCTTAAAAAGTGACTCAAAATGATTAATCGAATAATTAATCCTGCCACAATCTTGAGAAACAGCTAAATCACATGGACGTCCGTGTGCTCCGCATGTTTGGACCTATTTTTCACATCTTTCTTTTAACCATTATTTTCATTGTCGATACACCTGTCGATCATTTTCTCGATTAATCAATTAGTTGTTTTGTCCATAAAATCTCAGAAAATAGTGAAAGATGTTGATCAAATTTCAAGATGACGTCCTCAAATGTCTTGTTGACTTTTGACAACTCAAAAATATTTAGTATACTCTCAGAGGGGAGTAAAGAAACCAAAATATTCACATTTAAAAAGCTGGAAATCTGAGAATTTAGACTTATAATATATAAATATTCACACCAAGTAATTAATTATACAAATAGTTGCCGATTAATTTAATACAGGATATGAAGTCTACTTACAGACGGTTGTCACATTTTGAAAGGTGAAACTTTGTTTTCCATTACTTTGTCTCCCCTCTGTAGAATTCTGTCATGAAACATCATTTTGGTTGTTTATTGCAGTGTTTGCCGACCCTGGTCCTCCGGGACCCCTGCCCTGAATGTTTTAGATGCTTCCCTGCTCCAGCACACCTGATTCAAATGATCAGGTTGTTATCAGGCTTCTGCAGAGGCTTGATGACGAGCTGATCATTTGAATCAGGTGTGCTGGAGCAGGGAAACAAATAAAACATGCAGGACAGGGGTCCCTGAGGACCAGGGTTGGGAAACATCGGTTTACAGCACAGTAACATCTGATAGAAACATTTCAAGCATGTATATGTATATAAATATGTCATTTACCACAGCTGTGAGCTGCTGGAAAAGGTTGTCAATGCTGGAAAAGTGCTTGAATCTAACTTCAGAAAAGGTGGAGGAACCCTGTTTCCTAAACCTGACATCTTTAAGGTCCGGTCACTAACCGTTCTCTCCACCTGTCATATATGTTCTTGTGAGAATCACCCGCAGTTGACCTGTTCTGTTGTTTAGGTACGAGGATGTGCTGTCTTTACACTGTTTCATTTACTAACAGTCGATTAAAAAGAGTCAAAAGGTTAAAGTTCAGGGTGCCAGCAAGACTCCTTCAGCAGACTTTATTATGTGTGTGTGTATGAGAGTGCATGAAACACACTGAACATCGCTCTATTTTATCTGCACTGAGACTGTTTTCTGGTTTAAATTTCTGGTTTAAACCTTTCGTGTCTCTTCAAAGTGAAACAACAGAGACAAAGACTTATTGTCTGACTCAATCACAGCTGAATTCACTCTTCAGTTTCATTGTGTTGCACACATTAACATTTATACAAGGCCATTTCTGAGATGATCAATGGAAATTCAAATTATGCAGTCATTATTATTGTTATTATTTTCTCCACAATTCAGGTTTTTTTATTAAAGCACTGGGTGAGGAAAGGATTCATCCAGCTCCGACAGTGTTGTGAGACGACACAGTAAATACTTTTTATAATGTACCAGACTCGCTGAGTGTACATTGTGGCAGCGAGCTATTTGGTGTTTTGATTGAACTGGAAGTCATTTTAATGTATGTTCTGATAAGGAAAATGTTTTGATTGTTGTTTTAAGTGGTTTACTAATTGTTCATCTCAATTAGAGCCAGTTATAGTAACTTCAGGAGCAGCTCTGTTCTGCGGCGCTCGTCAGAATATAATGAGTCAAAAAGACTTTTCTGCATGTTAGAATTTACTGCTGCTAATGTCACATCAAAGCAGGGTTCTGTCATTGGCCCTTTTAAATGTCACTCAAAACTGTCAAACCGAAGGAAAATATTAGGGCTGTTTTTTTTCCAGTCATATTAGATTTGGTCGTCCAATACAAATATTCGATGAGTAGTCCTTATTTTTTTCAGTTCAATGCACCACGTTAAATTCCTACATCAGCCTACATGAGTATGTTGATCAGTAAGACTCGGGTTTTAACTTTTTTTTGCCATCTTTGATGAGAAAATATCAGATTTTCATGCAGTCACAGTTCAGCTATAAATCTGTCCACCGCCTGCGCTGCATGCTCGCCACTCCTTCACACTGTGGCTCAAGGGTTTATCATTTCAACAAAAACAGTTTTGATGATTGTTGGAACAGTGAAAAGATGAACCGAGACATTTTTGGTGAGTTTTATTTTGTTTCTGTCAAGTTCCAATGAAGATGACAAAGTATGTTTTACAAGGGGAGTCTGGTGAGAGTAATTCAACAGCTGTTTCTGGTTAAAGAAAATGCATCACAGTCTACCTGTTTTCATAATGTTGTCAGACACTTAGAGTAAAAATTGAAAGGCTGCATGAGACAAAACAAGCACAAGCAAACAAGCAAGCGTCACCTGTCCTGTGCGCCCCACAGAGCGCTCTGTCTGACAGCGCATCACACTGCGCTCTGTTTCTGTCACTCTTCATGGTTAGTTTAGTGGTTTGTAGTGATTCAGAGTCTCAGTTTGTGAAGTTTACAGCCTCTCGTGCTGCTGCATTGCTTTGTGTACAATGATGGAGATAAAAAGCAAAAGATGAAACTTGTTTACCCACCACTTAGTTCACTTTCTCTTACCAAATAATCCCCAGTGAATTTTCTCAGAGGATTTTTTAATAAGTGCGTCAGCTAATATAAAACTATAGTTATGATTGTCTTTATTCATAATCCCTCAATGAAATGTTCTCCCCGTGCATTTTTGTAAGCTCCTATCTGTCCTGTATCTGTAATGAACACTGACTGACGAAAGGAACAAAGAAAAAAAACAAAACGACTGTTTGACAGGAAGAGTCTGAGTCGACTGAGGGGTCTCACACAGGAGGTTCTACCAAGAACCCTTTTATATTGTGATACAAAGAACCCTTGACAAAATAGTTCTTTAAAGACGTCTTTCTTTCAAAAAGGGTTCTTTGGATGAAAAGGTTCTTAATTGATCTCTTATTCTTAAAATGAAGGGTTTGTTCTGGGTAGAACCTCAGCCCTTCAGGAAGAAACCTTTTAGAATCCCTATTTCAAAAAGTGTACTAACTCAGAATCCTGTCTTTGGTCTGTTTGTCTTTCACACCGCAGAGTTTGATTGGTACCAGACCGAGACGTCCTTTTCAAGCGTCCTGGTTGTTTGGTCCACATCACAGTTTGATTTAAAGCTTTCACAGCAGCCTAAATGAACTGAACCAAACAGGTAAACTAAAGTTGTTTAAACTTCTTCAAGGTGTGAAAGAACCCTAACAGGTCAGAGAACACTGCGGACCAGACTTCATGCTGATGGTCACGGACAAAGCACACCGCAGTCTAACTTTCAGCGAAGGAACATCCCATTTCCTCTCTGCTTTAACCATCCACCTCTGTCTGCTTCCTCTCCCTCTTCAGCCAGGATACTGTCAGGCGTTCTAAGCTAGTTTTCATTTATTACAGACGGCGTCTGGCTCGTGTGGAACCCAAAGTTTCTCCGAGAGGAACTGTTGTTTTCTCAAGTGTGTCTGCTTCGATTTGCAATAGTAAAAAGGAGAGGCTCCCCTGGTAAAATCCAATAGCTGATACGCACAAGGCGAGTGCAGAGAAGTTGTCTGAGGACAGCAGAAATGTCATACGGGGAGGAGAAATAGGGGAACGGAAAGATAGATGGAAAAAGGGAGAGGTGGGCGCGGAGGAGAGCGCGAGGGAGATAGAGGCAGAGACGGAGAGCGAGCGTTCCAATGTGAACCTTGATGGGTTGGACACGCGCACAGTATGAGGCACAATCAGCATGCACCACCGAAAATGATGTTCCTAGAATCACACAAAGATGTGCACATATTCACACACACACACACACACACACAATGGCAAAAACACAACACACAGACACACGGTGCGGCTGCCCTGAGAAGGACCCTTTTATGTGTGTGTCCTGCTGGGAGGGAGACTGGGAGGCACAGAACCCATCATTACTACCAGAACACAATACTGCACAACCACAGGGGAGGGGGCGGAGGGGGCAAAGCAATCTGTCTAAGACACACACACACACAAACGCACACACATCTCGGTGTCAGAATAAAGTGGCTGAGAGAGCATAAACAGCTTAACATTCAGTGCCGGATCAGTAGACAGTATGTAAATTGAATACTGAGTGTGCTGATGAAAGACTAACCACATACATAAAACATTGTTGGGTGAACAAACAGCCTTTGTGGAGCGCCGCATCCCGACGCTCCGCCGCAACTCACTTTGTCCGCACATCAGACCGACCGCTCAGGCCCGACCGGCTTGATCCCGTCCACCCCTTCTGACCGGAGAGCGTCCTGTCTCCTGCCAGCGTCTCATCATCAAACTTTTACAAACAGATTCATCTCCATCTCCGCCGCTCAATCAGGAAACACAGTGTTTTCCCTGTGTAACCCGATGTCCTCCGCCGTCAGCAGCTCCCTACAGAGGCATGACACGCTCAGGTCACACACACACACACACACAAACACACAGGAGCGCAGAGAGACTTTGTCTGATGTCTGATCTTCCCTCAGTTTTGGCTGAGCCGAGCTCAAAAGCAGCATGTGGTCTTGTTTTCCTGTGTGGGATCATTTCATCCGTCCAGGTCTGATGGTGCCAGTTCAACATAAAACAAAAAAGCCTCGCAATTTCGGAGCAACAGCAAAATAAGTTTGATTTAAATAAAAAAAAAGTCCAATGCATTCACTTCGGGTGGTTTGAATGAAGAAACTCCAACTGAGTCCAGCTGGGGTCACATGGTAGAAAAACACGTTGGAGTAGAGATCGGTGAGCATAAATTACTGAGAGCCGAGGCAGCAGATTACACTCAGTCTTGGGACAAAACTTTGTGTTGAAGGAGTATTGACTTTCACTTTTCAATGATGCTCACTTTTCATGATTTTTTTTAAAGATCAAACTCTTTGCTATTAATCCTTACAACAGACCAAACTCCTAGTGATTTTTAGAAATGTAGACGTCAACTGCGTCAAATGGAAAACCGGAGTTGACAACATGTTCAGTTTTTCATTTCACAGCATCCATAGTGCAGCATTCCAGCCATTTTATTTTGTTCTCTCTTAATGCTAATCAAAATACACATTTTTAAACCATAATTCTTATTTAGCTTTGATTTAGAAGGGCTACAGAGTTGACATGTTATGACTGCAATACATCAATATTTTTTAATAAATTTGTTTAAATATATTAATTTTACCAGTGCTTGAGCAGTATTCCCACCTTTTTTAAACCAGGAACTGATGCAGGGCTCCTAAAAATCATCATAAGGGTCATAAAAATTTTAAAACAAAGTTGATTATAATAGCAAAAATTTTTTGCGGCTTTTAATCCATTTTTAAATTGTTTTAAGTTGTGCATTTTTGTCTTGGACAAAGGTGTTTTTTGGCACAAAATGTTGGTATTAATAATTTTAAATGTTTTTTTTAGTAGGACATGATTTGTCCCAGATCTAAAGATTAATTAACTGTGTGAATGCATCATCATGCAATTCTGAACTAGTAATTAATTTCCGTACCACCAGACTTCAGAACAGCTTCCTTCCATATTAATTTAATTTTATTTTTTGCCTTATTATTTATTCATCCATTTACTTTATATAAACTGTAGATAATAATGTTTTTGCGGGTATAAAGGGGACATCTGGCATCTCATTACACAACCCTGTGTTGTAAAATGATCAATGACCTAAAGCTGGGCAGGCAGTATATTTTTGTTCTCATTGAGCAAAAGTTCAATAATAAGCTTTAAGCATAATGTAATTCAAGTGATCTGAGAGAAAAATAGATTTCTGCTCCTCCTCTAATCCCTAATGGGAGATTTCAGCCAATCACAGGTTGGTAAGATGGTTCATTGTTGAGTCTAATTCCCCAAACATCAGTACT
Organism: Lutjanus erythropterus; assembly: GCF_056507025.1. Taxonomy (NCBI): domain Eukaryota; kingdom Metazoa; phylum Chordata; class Actinopteri; order Lutjaniformes; family Lutjanidae; genus Lutjanus; species Lutjanus erythropterus. The sequence goes on along the minus strand of NC_139321.1, from coordinate 5,626,578 downwards.
TGACGACCTGGGAATGAGACTCAGCAATCGACTATCTTCCTCCAGAATCAATTACCACACCTTTAACCTTGTACCTGGAAAATATATATCTGTAATAAAATGAATAAAAGTGTGCTATTATAACGAGAGTACCCCCAGGGTTCTCCAAGTTAATACACGTTAGAATTAAATTTAATGCCAACAACCCAACTGAAAGGAGCACTATGTAGTAACTGTGTATCCAGAAATGAGTCCAAATAGTGAGTCACAGCTGTAAAATCCACATTTAATACACGATCTATGGTTGAAGCGAGTTTTTCCGCGCTCCCTGCCTCCTCCCAGAGAAGAGGACGTTCAGGCAGGCTGCAGGAACACTGCAGGAGCATCAGCTGTTTACACCTCTGTCAGTTGTCTGTCAACGTTAAATTGAGCTTGAAAACAAAATCCCACTGCTCTGAATATACAGAATCTGGAGTTTGAGTTAAGTGGCTGCCTGTTTCACTGCCTGACAAACTCCACTAACATTTTACTCAATTTGAACCGTTATAAACGTCTACTCCTTCTAAAAGTTTTTGAAAGTGCCTGCCCTTTCCCAAACAGCCTCTAAGGACATCTCCCAAGATGGTTCTGTGCAACAAACCTGGTTAAAAACACCTAGCCTGGAAAGAAGAAAATCTCCAGCACAATAACAAACACTGAGGTCAACAGGTTTTATCTTACTTCTTTAACCAGTCAAACTCAAACTTGAAACAATAAAAGGAAAATATAAAAATGTTTATTTCCAACACAGAGATAACAAGATAAGAAACTCGCTTACAGAGAAATGTAACCCACAATACATCATGTAACACTTTGATATTTTTTTCTATGTTGTGACAGTAATCAAAACAGCTTTATTCCACACTACAGATGAGTGAATGCAGAATAAGCAGACCACTCTGGCTCTGTGTCAGTGCTCCAGACAGCCTAATACCAGATCAAAAACACTGCTGTCTGCTGGCCTTTACTGAGCTTCCTGATGGAATATACAGAAGAAAGTACAAGAAATGTGAGGTGACACCTCTTTACAGTTCAGGTACATTTGATTTTTCTGCACTAATGCCATGTGATACTTGTTATAAGTACATTTTCAGCATGTTCCCATATGAGCAAATACTTGAAATACACAATAGTAGCCGGGCGGTATGTATTTTTTCATACCTTCCTGACATTTTACAGGGATATAGGGTATCATTATGGTATTTATGTAAAACTTGCAGTATGACGCTGACAGGTAGAGCATCTTAATATGGATAAAAATACAGTAAACTAACAGGTGACAGCGCACCTTAACACAGATGAAAATACAATAAACTATAACAGATGACAGCGCACCTTAACACCGATGAAAATACAATAAACTATAACAGATGACAGCGCACCTTAACACCGATGAAAACACAGTAAACTAACAGATGACAGCGCACCTTAACACAGATGAAAATACAATAAACTATAACAGATGACAGCGCACCTTAACACAGATGAAAATACAATAAACTATAACAGATGACAGCGCACCTTAATGCAGATAAAAATACAGTAAACTAACAGATGACAGCGCACCTTAACACAGATGAAAACAGTAAACTAACAGGTGACAGCGCACCTTAACACCGATGAAAACACAGTAAACTAACAGGTGACAGCGCACCTTAACACTGATGAAAATACAGTAAACTAACAGATGACAGCGCACCTTAATGCAGATAAAAATACAGTAAACTAACAGATGACAGCGCACCTTAACACCGATGAAAACACAGTAAACTAACAGGTGACAGCGCACCTTAACACTGATGAAAATACAATAAACTAACAGGTGACAGCGCACCTTAACACACGATAGCAATTTTTACATGTGCATGTTGGCATTAGCATATTAAAACACAACGTGTTTCACTTGATTATTTATCAAATACAATAATAAATAAGTTCTACTTACAACATAGGTGTACTCTCCTTAATACATCCATGAGAACACCTTGTGTTCGGCCGTTTCCCTGAAACTTTCTGACAGAGAACTATTTTTGGAAGCTGTGTTTTCTTTCTCTGCTGCTTCTTTCAATTCTGGCCTCTCAAACTTACTTTTGTGTTTGTCTACTGTTTGTTTCTCACTTGTCTTGACATTTCACTAGCTAACTTCCTGTTTATTTTCCCTGAGAGGCAGTATTGTGCATGTCCACACATATCATCCACACCCCAGTTAAATGTGCTGGCAAGTAAGCAAGAAAGTAAGTGGCATCATCAGCTTGTTGTGATATTGGCATTTGAAGATAAGGGCCCTCATCAATATAGTAAATTACTGGAGGCACATGTGCATGGGCCCTTGTTGATCACTGGCTACATTACCTGCACCACTCTGCCATACTTTGTTTAGGTTGGGGGAGCTTAAAGGTCAAGGTCATGTTAAAGGTCAAAGGCCAGAATTTTCTTCTGGGTAGTAACTGAATTATTATTTATTTATATTATTTAGTAAGTTATTACTAAAACCAATGATAATTGAATGCAGAGGCAATTATGTAATGTTTCTAAATGCAGATACATACATTTTATAGTCTTACATTTACAACCACAATGTGGCCCAGGATGAAATTAAGTTTGACACTCCAGCATTATGGTTTTAAATCATATAATTTTCTTCTCCGTGTCAATGCTGGTGAAATAAGACGCACATTAATCCTGCAGTGCCTACTTCAGCCAGGACCAAATTTAATTCTGTACCACTCTGCTCTGTGACAGGACCAAAGTAAGACCCACTGGAATGAATAAGGTAGCCAGTGCTTTTGTTGCTTTTTTATTGTAGTGGTTTCTCAAGAGGTGTTCCCACAGGAAGTCCAAGCCAGAGTGTGTCCGCTGCCAAGCCAAAAGGACCAAGCTGACTGCAAACAGGGCCAAGCATGGAAGTGAAATTGTTTAGCTAACCCTAACTTTGGCAGTAAGCCTTTTTTTTTCTCCCAGACTCCAAAATGTTCAGTCAGAGGAAGAAAGCTCCTCACTTATTTATCTTCACTGGAGAAGAACAAGGAGTACATGTTGATAAATAAATGTACGTGCCACCATTTTGGTCGAATTTCCAAAACCTGTTTGTCTTCAGAAGACAGCAGAAGGGAAGATTAAACTTTTGTTGCCACACTGTGTCTGCAGGCGGCGAGCAGCACTCTCCATCAGTGCTGCCGGAGTTTATCATTGTTTTCCCATTGAAAACAATGAACATCCAGTACGCCATCTGCTGCACACCAGCACTGTGTGAATACACAGAAGAGTCTGGAGAGCCGCTTGGAGGGAGGACGATCATTCAGACTGAGCATGTTTGTTTAACATCCACTCGATCCAGCAGAAACCACGGGTCACGTTTCTGAGAGGAATATGACGCTTCATTTCCTCCAACTCACACCCAAGAGACGCACATGTTGGATCAAACTCTCCTATTGAAACAGATTTACCTTCCACAGGGACGGGGTCAGCTACTGTCGACCGGTCTACAGACTACAGATGAAGATTTCAAAGGCAGGTAGGTTTCTGTCTGTTCTTTAAAAAATAGCCACATGAAAAAAGTGAGAATAGATGAATCAGTCACAATTTATTGGAAGAGGCGTGCATAAGACTGACATGACATCATAATAACATGATATGACTCTTATGAACATGAAGGACAACAGTCATCCATGTTCATCATTCAATAAAGCTTCTGAAAATCCACTACAGTCTTCCAAACATGCAATTCATAGTCTTATGAACATAACAGTAAGCAATTAAAAAGTATTAGAAATTAGTTTTAATCAAATTATGTAATTTAGGTTTTTGTTCACTGTCCTGTCTCGGGTTTGAATCGAGTGCATTGTGCTTGGATATTTATTACAAAAGTTACGCAATTAATTCCACAAACCAGTTATAAAAAATCCATGTCAGTTGCAACGTCTCAGTCTGAGCCAGCTCTGCTACAGGGACCTGAAGCCATTATTTCACTCCTTTAACACCAACAGTGATTTAACCTGTCGCCCAAATCGATATCAGTTTAAGTGTACGCCACATTTAGAACATTTTTCCAGTTTTACTTTGCTGTTGGACAGTCTTTACCGACTGTGAACTGAAACCACCATCTGTGCTCACCTCACAGCCACAAAACTCCATTTTCTCTTCGCAGGACACGGGAGCTGCTGGTCGACCGCTGCCTCAACCCGCAGCAAGTAACGTTAGTGTGGACCCAAACAAACGTGTTGAAACAAAAGTCAAAAAGTCAAAAAATGTGTCCTCAGTAGTTCCCTTGATCTCAACTACAGTGGTGTATTTTTGGACTTTTCATAAATATGTCATTAAATGTTTGAAAAAAGTGCTGTGACACTTAAAACATTTCTATGACAACTTGTCAAGTTGTCAAACAAAGACAACAAAGACATCTCAAACAGTGTCAACTTTGCATTAAAATGACCTAATTACACTTAATGACAACAGTCATAAGAATTGATTAAGGCTTCATGTTCATGACAGGTGTTATGACATGATTATGACAGTGTAATGACAGTCTTATGCACAACACCGTTACTGATTAATGAGCCCTATCTTTCCATTGTGCCAAGAGAGAAACTTGTGTTGTGGTAAGATTTGGCATCTGGTGTTACAAGAAATACAGCGACAGGATTGGACTGAAATCACCAGGTGAATCCAAACCGCTTTAATTTTGTTGCTTAATTTTTTCTAACAAACCTGTCATGTTCTCGGGAGGGTTATGTGCCAGATTGTTTCTTGGCTGGATGCCTGACAACCTCACTGTAAGAGGACTCCAGGAAGTCACTGCTCCTCGCCAAGAAACAGCCCGACAAATACTCCCACCCCCCATGAAACCGCAAATTATCTCTTTTAAAATTAAACGAACAAGCACATAACGTGGTAAAATAATGAGGCACGTACTACTGAAGCATCCAGCTGGTTCAGTCCGCACCGACTCTGACCTCCGTTCAGCCGTCTCTATCTTCAGAAGCAGCTGTTTGTCAGACAGAGGTCTGGAGCTGCTGGGAGGACAGCGTCCGGTCAAACCGTCAGACTAGACTGATGAACAGAAACATACTAAGCAGAAATAGTTCCCATGTAGGAGAAGACAGGAAGAAACCAACGCTGCTTTTATCTACTGATTTGAATGTTATTGGCAACCTGCCTGTAGTGAAACTGGCAAACTCAGAGCTGCAGTGTAAACATCATATAAACAGAGGGAGGTTTGTGTAATTTAAACAGCTGTTAGTGGAGATCGCTGTCCACATGTCACTAATCCAGAGGAGGGAGGAGGGGACGCAGGGGTGTCCAGGGTGACGTGCGTCTCATTCGTGTGTCTCCGTCAGTCGGTGTGGAGGCAAAGCCGTTCCGTGAGACGGGTGAGGAAATCAAAAAACACTTCAAAAAACCCTTTTTATGTGGATTGGCCTTTAGAGGTGCTGATAAGCGGATTTAGTTACCTTTAAGCAGAGCCGGGCCAGCTGTTTTCCAGGCTCTGTGCTAAGCTAAGCTAACTGATGGATATATGTAGTCTTACACTGAATGTACAACTTTATCTTAACATATACAATTATACAGCCAGAGTCAGTCTCTGCCAGGGCTGTGGATTATAAATAATATCATGATATTTTTAGACTATGCCACAATACACAATATATATCTTGATACAAAGTTTCTATAAAATAAGAAACTGTTCATTCTTAACAAAAATCAGAATATGATGCATTGCTGTAGATTACTCTACCAAATCAAATATCACATCATCATCTTTGACAAAATACTTAAAACCCTCGTATTGTCTTCCCATTTACTACGCACCTTTTATCCTCCCGGGTCAAAATTGACCCGGTCTGGTTTGACTGCTTATAAAGCATGTAGTATAAAATGATCATCAAATTCTGTGTTGCACCTTTTTAGTTAACTTGTTTCCAACACATCAACATATATTTTACACTTATTTTTGTAATTTATGGTATAATTGATGTAATTTATAGAAAATTATGCTAAATTTTTGAGTAAAAAAAAGCAGAAATATTGAACTATTTTGAATATAGTTATGATCTGAGGTAAATAGGTTGATGTATTATCACAGACTGGTACATGTCAAAGTTTAGTCAGGATGCTGTTTTGAAACAATGTAAAATTTTTCAATGGCAGCAAATAGTCACACCTGTTGTCTTCCCGGGTCAAAATTGACCCGGTGTGGTCTGACTGTTTAAAAAGCATGAAATATGAAATGATCACCAAATTCTGTGTTGCACCTCTTTAGTCAACTTGTTTCCAACTAATTACCACCAATTTTACATTCATTTTTGTATTGCATGGTATGATAGTCCTCAGTTACATAAAATTATACCTTATTTATGAGTTAAAAAAAAGCTGAAATATTGAACTTCCCAGGTCAAAATTGACCCGGTGTGTTTGACTGTTTATAAAGCATAAAGTATAAAATAATCAAACAATTCTGTGTTCCATATTTTTAGCCAACTTCAGTCTAACTAATTACCACAAATTTGAAATACTTGTTATTCTTTTTATTATACTTTACTATACTTTTAATTTATGGACAA